>NW_010394639.1:0-24990 GCF_000710305.1 Buceros rhinoceros silvestris
TCAGACCTTGGTTTTTACCTCAGCCAAACTGCTGACAGCAGTTTACCTTGATGTTTGATCAGTCATCTGTGTTTTGGAACACTTTCCATGGGAACGAAGGAAATCTTTCAAACACTTAAGTAATTTAAATTAGATAGGAAAAAATTTGCAACTGCCTGTTTAGAGCAATCTTTCATTGGCAGAGATTGAACTTTGTGACTTAAGTAATACTTTCTAAGCTTAATTTAATATTACATCATCAGTAAAAGAACCTTTGTTCTAGTAATTCAGTATATCATGGAGTGAGTCTCTGATTCTCTCTTTTTAATACTGAAACATTGTATAAGCAATGAACTTATCATCTTGCATTAGTACTAGATTTGCATTTATAGTACAATTGCTGTTACTGCTGTTATGTTTTATGTTATAGCTATCTATGAAAGTTGGGTGGTGGTAATCAACTGAAGAATGCTAGTTTAACGGACTTGAGACAATAAAAGGACAGTGTGATAACAATCATTAGTTTACAACAAATAAAATCTACTGGGTGTAATTTACCTATAACAGTTAAGGCTCACTGTGATTGATCTGTCTTTTTTTTTAATCACGGCAAAATATGCTCCTATTCTCATTATAAATGCTGTTGTTACAAGGCACATGGTACATGTCTTGGCTTGATTCATTGAATTCTAGTAAAATTATAGGTGACATCTCCAGGAGAAGAAAACCAGGATGGGCGAAATATGCTCTTTATGCAATGTCTTTCGAAGGCACAACTTATTAGTGGAGAGAATATCAGACCAAAGTCTTAGCTGTGAAATAGTTTCGGAAAAATTCATTGCATATCATTAAAGATTGAGTTGAATTGCTAATATCTGAACGCTTTAAAGCTGATTGTTGAGGAACATGTGACAGATGGATATGATGAAATGAGAGTAATGATGTGAAATATGTCCTTTGACAAGTCTTGCATTGTCTTTCATGGCTGACAGGTATCACCCTTTAGACTACTTAGATTCCATTTTTCTCACTTCTGCCTGGGAATTTTGGAAACCAGACTCTTCCTTTATTTTAGTGGTATTCTGGATAAAAGAAGTCAGAAGATGCTTCCAGGAGTCTCCTGGTTTAAGATAAACCCTCTTGGTTATTTTTGATGGACACTTCAAAAACAGCCATTCGTGATGTATTCCTCTCATTTATGTCAGACATCTGGCTGTGGAGCTTTGGTGAGCCCCCCGTTTCTTTAAGAACGGCACGCAAATGGAAATCTTTCTCTTTTCTGTCTGTCAGCCCTCAAAGCCATATCTCTTTCTCTCTTTCTTTCCTCCTTTTGCCCGTGCACATGGACCACCATCTCTCTGCCGGTCCTGGAGTAGTCTCTCTCTTTCTCTTCCTTTCCTTTTTCTCGTTGGCTCTTGGACGTGCTCTTTCCATGCCATAATCCTACTGCTGGTGTGCTTCGGAGCCGCTGCTTGTTATCTACCTCTCTGATTTGCTGCTGCTGACACCTCACGCATGGGACTGCCCCCACTGCTGCTGATCCACCGCTGCCGCTGCCGCTGCCGCTGCCACTGCCTCTTGCCTGCTTGTTGCTGCCGTGATCTCTACCACTGGTGTACTGCAGAGCCACTCACTGCTCTTTCACCACTGCTGCCCCATGCCGCTGGGACTGCCCTTGCCGCTGCTGCCACCAGTGCTGCTGTTTCCTGACACCCGCGACCTGACTGCTGTTTCTCGGCTCAGGCAGACTCGCCACAGCTATGGCCATAGTCTGGCATTGCTCTCGGATATGCCTGCCACATATCACGGCCATTTTGAACTGTCTGGTAGGTATTTTTTTCCTTTCACTTTTTGTTTCCTTAACCGCAGTTTAACCCTTGCTACACCAGTTTTCCAGTCCCATATAAACCTGTTAATACCCCATTTGTTTTTCTGTATATAGTATTTCTCTATTGTTGCTAAACCTGTTTTAGTTACCCAAACTCAAGAGGTCTCACAAACTTTTTCTTTTTTTCTTATCTCTTCTTTTAACCCTTTTTCCCAGAACGGGAGGAAGGCTAATTGGAGAGAGGAAGAACTTATACGGTAATTGGCAAACCTTGGCCAACTGGTGACAAGGAGAATGAAGTGGAGGCGACTTATATTCTGGAGGAAGAGTGCCACCATCAACTAATTAGACAAAATAATGTTAAGTCTACTACTAGTAAAATATTTCTGAGATCAAGACTCGCTATTCAATTGGATTACAGATTCACTGTGCTCTGATCAGTTACTAGTACAGATGTACTAGTAAAGAAAGTCATTGAAAACTCATGAAAACACAAGGAAAGAAGTAAAGGAAATCGACCTTGGATCCAGAAAAATTATAGAAGTAAATAGGAAAACAAAAACCAGCTTTGTGTGAGTGTTGTAAATTAATTTTTTTCTATCCTGAGATCATTAATCTCCAGCACTGTCTGTTTGTGATACTTGAGTAAACATCTGAAAGGTGACAGAAATCAGAAGAGATTAAAATATTCCTATGTACCTATAAAAAAAATGGCTGAAAGATTAAGAAAGTAAGGGAATGTAACTAGATACATGGGTTTGACACTATAGCTGCTTTTTAAAAAGCAAAAAAATAAACAATTATCTAGTGCTTGTGCTTTCTGTTCAGTCAATACAAGATATGTTAGCAACTTTTGAGAAGAAACTAGGCAGATTTTGTAGGACTTTTATTATTGTGACAGAAAACCAATTATGAAAACTTATTAATTCTGCCTCATTTCTCTTGGTGCTATCAAGGGGTAGAAGAATATTCAGGGCGTCACTAAATTAATTTCATTCTGAATTATTCTGGCATATCTATAAAATACTTTCTGGTAGCTTGTAAAGTACAACCACCAAAATTGTAGAGTAGTGCAAAGATATTTTCACGGTGAACAGCATGTCAAATCAATTTTTAGTTTACAAGCTGTTTATCTGAAGATTGTTGGCATTTCAATACATTTATTGCAAATTAACCATTGAATACCGAGAGAATAGTTCTTATTCAATGCTTTTGACCAGGGTCATAGAAAAGCTTCAGTGTCTTTCTTTTTTAACTGGCATGGAGATCTGATGACATTTCAGTCCCTGGAACCGAACCAGAGAACTCATAACCATTTTTCCTACAAACATATAAATAGCTAATATGCTGTATGTGCATGTAGAAATCAAACTATTAGCTTACCATCTGCTCACAGAAATGCAAAGTGATTTTAAAAGGTCCTGAAAGGAAACTCTAAAGATACTTTCATTACAGAATCCTACCATAGTATGTGATACTATTCTGGTTAAACTAAACCCATGGTCCAACTGCTACTAATCTTTATTTGCTGTACTCCAAAAATAATCAGAGATGCATTGTTTTAGTCAATAGAAATGGAAGAGTAGCTTTAAGGTTTGCTTTGCTCTCCTCATGTAATTGACTGCAGTCTGTAGGAAGAATCAATCTTCTGAGAAAAAAAATAAATAATCACATGTAAAAAAGTATTCAGCATTTCTGGATAAAAAAATGTATTTCTCCAAAGAAACCTCAAGTCAATGATTCACAGAACAAGGTTATTAGGCCAATGGGCCTTTATCATTAACTTCATTGACAAGGACCATCAAGAAAAAAATTATATTTGCTGTTTTCAATCTGACATCTTCAATAAACATTAAAGAAATAGCATGCCTTCACCTCAAGCACAGAAGATCACGTTTGCTATTAAAATCTCAGAATGATGGAAACTGATAAAGAGTATTATGCATCAATACTTGAAGAACAACTGGATTGCACGATATGAATTTGAACTAAAATTGAGGAGGAACAGTAATGCACAATATAGTACAAGAAAACATCACATTTGCTCGTAAATTTTGTGATTATATCCAGTAGTAAAGATCTTTTAATAAGCAAGTAGAATTTTCTATACAATAATGAGTAAATTTTTTTAAATTCTAGAAATAAAAATCAAAGTAAAAATGCATCTAATATCTCATCTAAAACTATAGCAGAAAATAGTAGAAAATAGTTCATATTGTGAAGTCAAGAATGAAAAAATTAAAATTTCCTAGAATTTTAGTGGTGGACTTGGCAATGCTAGGTTAATGGTTGGACTCAATGATCTCAGGAGTCTTTTCCAACTTAAACGATTCTATGATTTACAGTAATATCAAATGGTTTTCCTTCCTTCTTGGCTGCTCTCAGGTACTAGGAATTTCTTTTTCTTTCATTAAAAAATCCCCAGCAACACAAAAATAATTCCTACATCAGGTAGAGTGACATTGAATTCTATCATTATGTATGTACACGTAGGAGCAGTTTCCTTCTCCTATACTCTCTACTAGCTCTGTGCAGAGATTTCATTTTTGGATTCCTCTAGGATGGCTCCATTTCTTTAGGGACCTTGATGGCAGATCTTATTAAAACCCTGAAAATGCATGTACATTGCTGCAATCAGATCTTATGTATCTTCAAACTGATTTTAATTCATATTCCTCATATAAATGAGGCATTAATACCTGTGTGTTTATTGCACCTACAACACTTCTCTGGCATTTGACCTCACTAGCAGGGACCAGTCTATGTTTCATATTCTCTAAAACACGGTGGCTGTATGTTAAGGATTGACTCTAGGTTGCATTAGCTCATAAATTATAAGCAGGAAGTGATAGCTTGTACGAGTCAAAAATGAATCAAAAGCCTTCCACAGAGTATTCTAACAGTCCATTAGTAAATAGAATCAAGTTCCACTGTCTGGGAATATTTCCAATGTACCCAATGTAAAAAGTTCTGTATTGATTTTGGATGGAAAGACTGCTCTCTATAGAATTTTCATTGATTCTTCTCCCTTTCCTCTCTCTCCATGCCCCCCACCCCCACCGCCCCACCCCCCAAGTCGCAATCTTTACAATTTTCCTGAAGTTAAACAAGATTTACCAGTTCACGTTCTGGTTATCTCCTGGACTACTTTTAAAATTCATGTCCTATGTAATTCTTTCTATCCTTCTGATTTTAACTGGCAGTTAACAATTTCATATTTGATTACCTTTAGAGTTCCTGGCTGAGTTTCATCTCTTCATGCCAATTTCTTATTAATCTCTTTATTGGTTTATCTTAATAGCCATTTACTGACACTTCAATTTGAGGCAGTTCCTCAGAGAGTTCCCTCATAAAAAAAATGGCCATCATTATGGAGACATGCTAGGAGAGCACAAACGCAATACATTTTTAGCTGTTCTACTATGATCATTTCTTCCTCAAGTTTTCTTTAGCACCTGCATCATCTTTTGACCCCTTGCCAGTTCTTTGGCAGCCTTCTTGACTTCCCTGTGCTTAAAAAAAACTGTATTAGGAGTTTTATTTTTGTTAGTAAGTCACTCCTAAACACTTTTTTTCAAATCTGCAATGTTTCACTCACATATGTCATATAACTCTATGTTTAACAGTGTATATTCTTGTTTCTCCTAACTTCTTCATTTGGACCTAACTTTTATCTTTTGAATGACCTTTTTTGTTATTTATAATAATTCCATGTACTCAGCTGTTTACTACCTTTTGCTAGACTTTTAGTTAGGTATTCTATAGAGACTTTGCTTCCCATATGGTTTTTAATTTTTTATACTGCTTGCCTGAAATAATTTCAACATATTAACTCCCTTCAGTTTCTTTATGATTTTATTTGTAACTATTTGACTAACATATACATGTAGGTTTTCTTCCTGAAGTTAAATATTATTGTGGTGGATTTCTGTAGCTCTTTTTAGCAGAGTTGCTTAATTCTAATATTTTTCCAAAGTGATCTCTTTAGGTGCTTTGCTGAGCATTTAGCACTAAGTAAGCCACTGCAACACTTCAGTCCAAAGACCCCAGCAGGTACTTCAGACAGGAAGCTAGACTCAGGGTTCAGAACCTGGACTTCCCCCACCGTGGACAGAACTAAGCATCTCAGAAAAGAAATACTAAAACTCCCATGGTCATAAAAGGCAGCAACAAAAAAAAAAAAATCCATATGGTGAACAGTCTTCCAATTTTCTTCCTGCCTGCAGCAGAAATGTGAGGTGCCTCGCAATTATTCCCTGAAGATAGAGAAGGACTAATATTCATGGACAGACTTCAGCAGCAACAAATCCTTTGTGGTGAAAATGATGATAATCACAATGGTGTTGTCTATTATTTATAAAGGAGGTTAGTATTCAGGCAGACTGCAGCTCTCGGCCTGCTTTATTTTATGGGTTTTTGATCTTGCATGTCTACCAAGCCAGCAGGGTATATTCATGAAGTTATCATAGTACGTTCTACTCGATATCTCAGAGAGAAGCATTTAGAAAACTACTGGGGCTTGACAAGCAAGCAAAAGTGTGTGTGTTTGTAGTGAAGGCAGCACACTGGAAGTCAGGGTTTCTGCTTCTCGTTCTATTTATATTTTTAAACACTGCAAGGGTTAGACCCCAATAAGCTAAAAATTCTCCCTGCTTCTGAGCTTTTTGCAGGAATTTCTGCTGTCTGAACTACAGAAACAGGTGACAGGAGTAGCTGGTTATCATCATCTTTTGAAGCAGCAGCATGAGAAAAGGAGGTGCCCTGAAACATAGTCTTTGTTGTCAGTCAAAGAATAAAGATTTAGAGAGGAAGACATTGTGATGAGCCCATTCCTCTTCATTTCTATCCTCCACATCCCTACTCCCAGCACAGTTCTTTCTGGCCTACCCAGCTGAACTATTGTCTCAGTTCTTACTTTCATGCTCATTTCCCCCACAAGAACCTGGTTCTTTACACAGGTTTATTGCAGGAAAGTCTTCTGGTTAACATAACCTTGTTCAGTTTCTCATTGCACATTATGCTAGTACAATGATTTCATGATCTATGTTCTTGACATAACCCTTTAGATGTCTGTGAAATCAGTGTAAGTAGTAATTAAAATAATTTTTTAAAGATAAAAAAACTTCTATTTAATTGAATTTGATTGTACTTGTTAGTGTTCTGAAGAAGGTGTCAATGCAAAATGGTTACTTTAATCCTTTACTGTTTAAATATCAAGGTTATTTTAGAGGATGATCTACGAAATAATTTTTTTAAAAAGCATGTCTTTCAATTTAACAATAGCTATTACTTGAGCAAGTGTCAAATTTAGATATAGTCATCAGCCCATTGTTTCAAAAAAGTCTTGTGATTAGGGCATAAACTCCCTACAGAACTCAGCTTTAATACACCAGTTCAAGCTATCTGGCTGAAGAAATAAATAATAGAATCACAAAATCATTTAAGATGGAACAGACCCCTGAGATCATCGATTCCAACCAATAACCTAGCATTGACAAGTCCACTGTTAAACCATGTCCCTAAGCACCACATCCACACATCTTTTAAATCCCTCCAGGAATGGGGACTTCACCACTTCCCTGGGCAGCCTATTCCAATGCTTCACAACCTGTTTGGTGAAGATATTTTACCTAATACCCAAGTTAATCCTCCCCTAATTCAACTTGAGGCCATTTGCTTTTATGTTGTCACTTGTTACTTGGGAAAAGAGACTGATCCCTACCTCACCACAACCTCCTTTGAGGTAGTTGTAGAGAGCAACAAGGTCTCCCCTCAGCCTCCTTTTCTCCAGGCTAAACAACCCCAGTTACCTCACCTGCTCCTCATAAGATTTGTGCTCTAAACCCTTTGCCTGCTTTGTTGCTCTTCTTTGGACTCACTTCAGCACCTCTTTCTAAAATCCAACATTTAGACTGAACAAATAAATCTCTGTTTTGTTTCAAAACTCTTCTTCCACCATCAACTGTATAAAACCCAAATTTACCATGCCACTGTGAAAGATGAAATGGGACTTTTTACTAGATGAGAGGAAAGAAGGCGAAGAGTGTAAGGCCCCCTTGGAGCCTTGCTATATTAATTAGCCTAAACAATGGAAAACATTTTTTATAGAAGAACAATTATTATGAGTCTTGAAAGTTGGACTCAAAGTACACTATCTGTTTAAATAAATAGCAAGCCTACAGTATATAGTGTGTTAAATATCATCATTTCTTGATGATAGCATCCCAAAGCACAGACTGGATTATATTTTATTGCCTCCAAATGCTATTAGGACAAACACTTTTTATTGATGTTTATGAATAGAAACTGACATTTCAAAATAAAACTTAAGTCTATAGATTGTTCTTTGTTAGATTTCTACATGACTGAAGGCACAACAAAATGTCCTGTAATGAAAGTATTTCTATAGTGGTTGAATGTCAATGTGCAGCATGTTAAAGTTCATTATGATGCTGAGCATACTAGGAAATGTGTCAGTTTGTAATGCTTATGGCTGATAATGCCATCAGAATAAGTTCTGTTTTATTGCCACATACACAGCAAGAGGAAGATGACACTTCTAAATAGAATTGAATAGTTTTCACATTTCTTTTTACTGGTTTTCTGCATGGCAGAAACAAATGCCTAAAATCATGAACGCTGAACATTAAAATTTAGTGCAATACTCATGTAAATATTGTAATTCACAGCATATCTGAAATCTAACACAACCTGGGGAGTATGAGTATCTGGAGAATTTCGCCTTATCTTCTTTTGTTCATTCACATATCTTTCAAATTGCATTCTATTCCAATGTCTTTATTTAGGACAATAGCACAGTTATGAACACCAGCTGTATTTTGAGAGCGACTCAGAGAACTTTAGGATCTAAGATGTTCAAAACTGGTATCCCTACTGGGCAGCTACTCAGAAAAACATCAGGCAATTGACAACATATTAGAGTGCAGGAAGTTACTATAATTGATATGTGGGAAAGGAGACAAGAAACAACTCTAGCAACAGAAAAAGAGACTCAGCTGCTGACAGAAGAAGCCAGAATCTCAGATCAATGCTGTGTTACTTCTGTGGAAGATAGACACAGTTTGTTTCCTTCCCAGAGGAAAACGGATTGCCTTTGTCACCCTTTACTCAAAGCAAACTCAAAGCCGATCCAGGGTACCTTCATGCATTTCTTATCACCAAAAAAAAAAAAAAAAACCAAACCAAAACCAAGTTCAACATTTTAAGCTTTTTCCAGTTGCTATCCTAACTTAGCTGTATTTTTTAAAAGTAGTTTAGGTGGTTTTGAAGGATTTTCTTTCTATAACCACAACAAAGTTCAAACCCATGGTCCATGCTTGGCACCATATAAACGATCATATTCACTTCCTAAAGCTGTGTTTCCTAGACAAGCCCTTTCCTCCCTGTTCTTGCATAGCAAAAGACAAGAATGATTCGTTGAAATTTAAGTTACTGGGTTGTGCTTTCTACATCACAAAGAAGTTTTACAGATGAGAATAGTAAGGACGTAAGATCATACCCAAACTACCAGCTTAAGTTTGAGTTCTATGTTAAGATTCCTGACTGTCATTACACATTTCAGTTTAGCCAGTTCTTTCAGGGCAGTTTATAAAAGCTTCTGTTTATGTGCAGAGATGACCCAGCTAGAGATCAAGAACTTAATTCACACCTCCTACTGTGACAAAGTCAGGTTCAGATATACATAACAGAAGGGTCTTCTCTGAGACTCTTGGCATGCAGATGTTATACAGTGTCCACCAGTCATGTACTCCTAGGGTCACTTGTCTGAGGGAAAATCTGAGACACTTGTTCTCCCTATAATCTGCTTCACCTTCACAGATCATCTTACTACCGAACGTAAAGGAAGATGTAGTCGTAGCCTTAGTCATAAACTTACCAGTATCATGAAGAGGTGTTTCAGATGGTTCTGTGTCTCATAATGATGTATCACAATACAGCCGCATACAGGAATGCTCTCAAGGTGACCTGCTATGCACTGGACAGCTTTGAACCATGGCATACCTTGATCAGAGGACTTCATGAAGAAAACAGTGTTCCCAAGATAAGGAAAACCCCGAAACTGTAGCTGCAGATCCAGAAGAAACCTTTTCACCATGCTGAGGCAGAATTGAATTTAGCTCTCTAAAGCTAGAGAAATCACAATTCTCAGTGTTAGATTTCCCATGCTGTCCATTGCATTACAATGACAGAAAGAAAAGATCAAGACAAAATGCTAAAATTTTCTCCTACAATCTTCTTTTTTTATTTTCTTTTTTGATCAGAAGGCAAGACATGAAAGAAAGGGGTTGCTATGTTTGTGGTAGATGCATTCACCCCTTGGTCTGAGAAACATTCGATCACTAAACTGCAGTTGCTGGACAGATTTCAGAGAAACATCTCAAAACTTCTGGAAGCTTTTGCTAGCTCTGGCCAAGACCACCAGCACATGTATATATCTGGAAAACAGGTCTGCAGCCAATGGGAGTTAATATGACCATATATGACCATATCTCAGATTCAACTAAAAGGCAAGTTAGAGTCAGTCCTCCTTGGAGCAGCGAGTCTGCAGTCGGGGGCCTCTCCCTTTAGGTTGGGATGCCACCTAAGGGAACCCCTCCAGGTTGAGAGTCCTCACCTTTGCGTAGGAGAGTGTTTGCACATTCTGAATTATTATTCTAAACTTAGAAGCGTGTGTGCATGTGGGTGGGTGGGGAGTAGTGCAGTAATTAGTTTCTTCAACCAACATTCAGAACCTGTAAAATTGTCTGAGCTTCTATTTGTTAATATTTTTAACAAATTCTGTTTAACTATATTCGCTGGTTAACTAAGATCAGGGAAGCTCTCGAGACAATGATGGTGACTAACAGCAATTACTGACTGTGGAAAGCTGACCCTGGCTGGATGCCAGGTGCCCACCAAAGCCACTTAGACATACAGGGGAAGTTTCTAACAACTTCTTACAGAAGCAAACCCCATAGCACCGCCCCTCCCCCCTCCACCCCCCCACTACCAACACCTTGCCATGCAAATGCAATACACTGACTAATATCAATTCTTAAAATGAAGAAAAATCAAAGAAAACACTTCTCCACAAAACAAAATCCCATCAAAATATTGCCATGGTTTAGATCCAGCTGGCAATAAACACCATTCAGTCACTCTATTTCTCCAGGACGAGAAAATAAAAAAAGCTACTCAAGGGTCAAGAAAAGAGAGGGCACACTCACCAGTTATGATCATGGACCAAAACCAGACTTGACCAGGAGAAACACAATCAATTTAAACAACACAACCACAACCAAATCAGCAACTAAATTAGAGTGGGACAGAAAGAGAACAAAATCTTAAATACATCTTCCCCCTTCTTCGAGACTCAGACTTACTACCTACACCTCCCTACCTCCCCCACTTGGCACCAGCAGCGGGGGAACACAAGGTACCAGGTGCAGTCAGTCTTAGCTCTCTCCATGCTGTTTCTGCCACTTTGTCTTCACAGGACGTGTGACATCCCCCCAACTGGAGACAGTCCAGCATGGAAGTCTCTTGCTCATATGGATGCCTACTGCCAGGGTCGGTTCTTCCACTACCAAACCAACCCAATGCCAAACCGTCTCAAAGTCATGGCTTCTTAGAGGATCTGTGGCTCTCTGCAACACGAGTCTCTGCCCAGCTCTCTGAATCACAGGCCTCTCCAAGGCTCTCTGCAGCCTGTCTGTTTTCCTGCCACTGCTTTATGAGAATTGCAGGTTTCAGCCTGCCAGCTTTCCACGGGCCAAAGGGAAATGGCTGTACCAGCATGTCTCCCTCACCTTCTCCTAGTTGGTGACTCCATAGTCACTTCTCCTTCCACCCTACCCCTTCAAAACAAAAGAGTGAGCCAAAGCCATGAAGTGTTCCCAAAGCCATTTCCCCTCCTAAACAGGAGCAGAGGTGCTGACTGATGCAGCCTTGACCAGAGGCGAGGCCAGATTGGGGCCAGGGTGGGAGGGGAGCTCTTTTCACAAAGCTTCTTGTTGGTAGAGTCACAGGCTCGAGAAAGCCAGACCCTTAAAAGGCATGGAAAAGTACCGGTAAGCCACAGGTAAACAAAGCATAGGGGCACGGGTGAGCCACGAGTAAAGCACGAGTCGGTTGCATGGGCAGGAGGTGTGTTACCTGGGGAGAAGAAAGGTGGGGGCAGTGGTTAATTGGAGGGTCTTTTCGTCTCTGGGCAGGAGAAGAAAGCTGTAACCAATCAGAAGGGGACACATGGACTAGAGTGTGTATATAAACAAGTTGTTTACTAAGAATAAAGAACTAAGAACCATCTTGTTCAGAACAACTAAATTGTATGTCACTTCGACCTGCCCCGACTTTCGCGACAGCTTCTTAAAGGGACCATGTTAAAGGGACCTTCTTAAAGGTTCCCTTGATACCAAAACCATGCCAAAGGTGGCATCCTCCTCCTCCACTACCAAAACCATGCCAAATCCTAAACCACCACAAATACCATGGAATATAGGCTTCTCCCTTGTTAGGGCCAGAAATGTAAGTTGAAAGGATTGGGGAGTTGTTCCTAGGAAGGGAAATGGTTTCTGCAGATTTGAAGGCCTGGGCTGGGATATACTTTGCAAGGTACTGAACATCCTTAAAGTCCTGCTAGAGCTAGGGTGGGGCCAAATACACCATATCTTTGTGCTGCAAAGAGATGTAGGAACCTGTCCTGAACGACAGGTCTGATGTATAGCACTTAAAGGAAAAAGGTCAGGAAGAAAATGAATAAAGGATGTAAAGCGCATTTGTCTCTCTGAAGACTACAAAACAGAGAAGCTCCCTCTGCAGGTGAAGTTCTCAGACATTGAAGAAACCAAGCACCTCCTGGACGGTTTTTGCTACACTTGTTTTATTGGCACCTCTTATCAATTTATTAAGAACTGAGAATTCGTGAGAGCTAAAGGGGACCTCTGGATGCTCCCAATTCCTCTGTGGCCAGACAGCAGGCAGATGTTCACTTTTCAGGCTGCAACAGAGGCACAAAATGTTTGGTGTGGTTAACAGCTGTCCAAGGGTACAGGAAAAGGCCTCCATGAAAACCTCTGGTCTACCAGCTCAGGTTGCTTGCCAACACATCTGTGTCTGTCCTGGATTACTGTTTGGCATACAGTGCTTTGGGAAAAGCTGAGCAGGGAAATATCATGAAATCTAAAATAATCTTGTTCAAAATAAGTATTTTTGTAAAAAAATCTGTAAGAAAAGAAGTCAGGATATACCTATAACCTCCCTCCTGCTCTGCCATTTAATCTGCCTCAGGTGTCCTCCATTACCTGTTCTTCCTCTCAGATCTCACCAGAAGAGACTCATTGCTCTGTGTGCCTGGGGCAGGGGTCATGCACATATTTTGCTTTGGGCACAGTGTGCTCCAATGCACGCAGAAAATGCTCCTCAGTGTGTGTTTTGATTAGGATTGGCACTACAAGGCTATCAGTGTCATCCAGGATTTTGGTTTTAATTGTTCTAGATTGATATCTGCATTAATTTCTATTTTTACCAACAAAGTCAGCGGAGCTTAGTTGGTTAGTATTTTTCCAAAGCCGAAATTTTGTTTCATACCACTAACAGGCTCAGAACATGACTGTACACTGTTTATAATACCGTAGATTGTCTTTTGTTTTGAAATGTGCTAGTTTAAAATAGATCCTCTGTGTAGCTAATTAGGAAGCTGTATTAATCCCAAATAATTCCATGTTGAGCTCACTTCTTAGCTAAAAGGGATTGAATTCCTGTTGTTCTAAATCTTTTGAGCTGCCTTAGAAGATAGTGTTGAAATACAAGTAAAAAGACTACACCAAGTGTTGTTGTGATTACTAACTCGGGTCAATCTGTAGAGCTAAACACTCAAAATCCTCAGTATACAGACCCAGATAATGAGTATGTATTAGTACTGTGTACACAACTCTGATTTCATGCCTCAAAATGGGAAGGCAGTAGCAGTCACACTCCTGAACAATTCTCTGTGGAAAGCCAAGACACAAATTACTTAGTTTGCATTGGCAATATGCAGTTTATGAGAATAAACAATTGCCTCTACAGTCACAGGGAACACTGGAGAAATTCTCTCTAGTATAGAAGAAACTAGAGCACTTCACTAGTATAACCTTTCTTATTATAATAAATTTCTGTTATACTAGAATACCTCGCAGTGCCAGTAAAGAAACTCAATCTGATTCCAGTGTCAACTGTGTGTTCTACTTAGCATGGTTATTTCATTAACAGACACTGATATCTTCTCCCAGGGCAGACTGAGAAATAAAGGGGGAAAACTTCCTACAAATGCGTAATGCCTGAATGTTCTGTCAGGTATTGTTTGTTTAAATGTGAAATGCTAAAGCATTTTCTCATGCACCGGTTTCCCAGAGAGCCTAACAAGATACAAAACAGCAGCAGGAGCTAAATGCTATGTTGTAGTCTGAAAAAATCATGTTTATCTCTCTCCCCAAAGAAGAATCCTCAGTATACAGACCCAGATAATGAGTATGTATTAGATACTGTGTACACAATTTGATTTTCATATCAAATTATAGATGGCTTTCCAACCTCAGAAGGCTCAATAAAACATATTTCCAACCAAAGCAAACTTTAAAAAGTAATTTTCCCATATTGTTGAAGCAATTGCTATTAATTACATCCCTCAAAAAAAGCAATTTACTATGTAGAAAGATGCTCTTCTGAAAGCTCCCCACCAGGTTCAGGGCCCTTCTGACTGACCTGGATTTAGCCTATCACACATCACTCTGAAAGAAGCAGAGACACCTGTGTTCAGTATTCCAGTTAATCAACTCAGATTGCGCTCAGGGAGGGCCATTTAACATAGCTCATTCACATGAATTAGTCATCAGCTCAAATCCCTAGAGCTGGCACCCTCATGGTAGACAACCCCTTCCTTCTTTCATAGGCAGGCTCAGTTCAGACATCCCCACTGCCTGATCTTCCAAGAGTTCCTAGTACACAGAATACAACTCTTGATTTAGGACTAAACCCCTATTTTGATCCATCCAACTCTGAATATTCTGAGACTGATACGCCCCTCAAAAAAACAGCATGAGGGCAATATATACCAAAAAGTCTACTTGAGCAGAAGACTTAACAAAATGTAGTAGTGAGTGCATCTGCAATTATATTTGCAATAATTTAAGAAATAACATCTCTTTGAACCTTTAGAAGATGCAAATCTTGTAGTATTTCTTTGAAGTATACAATCTTTCCCTTAGAGATTTTTTTTTTTACTGTCTATCGCCAACACACCATTGTAATATATAACTGCAACTGTGTGAAGGCACATTGCCGCACTCAGGGAATATAGCACTGCATTAGGGGAGTTCCAAAGCAGTGAATATATCTTTGACCCAAACAGGCATTGGGTGTATCTACAGAAACCTAGGAAAAGAGTTTCTAAGTACCACTTAAAGTTCTCCTTTTTCAGTCAGCTTTGAATAGACAATTCTTGTACTCAAGTCCTGTTGAGTTCATGTGTAATATTCTGATAAGACGACCTTAATTAATACTAGGTATCCAGCAGTCAGGGCAAAGTTATCAGTCTCTACCAGATCACGTTTTAAGTGGAGTTTTTAAATCTGCAGAAGCTATGGTAGCAGAATTAGCATGGTAAACTCTTGGTTTAGCATTGCCTTATGTCTCACATTTCTCAGTCAATGCAGGTTTTAAATATCCTTTCGGACAGCTACTGAAACTTAGAAACAATGTGACCGGAGAGAGCTCTATACAGCAAGCTTCAGATGACAGTTCCAAGACTAACAGTGTTAAAAAAACTGTGGATCAGTGACACTGTTTTAAATTTTGCTAACAGTGGCTGAATAATTTTAGGTCAATAAAGAGCATTTTTATTCTACTCATAAAAAGAAAAGATTACTAAGCTATGCACCTGCCATAAGGTAGAGAGGAGGAAACCACCTGTAACAATCACAGAATCACCACATCATTTTGGTTGGAAGAGACATTTAAGATCACCAAGTCTAACCATCAACCCAGCACCAACAGGTCACCTCTGAACCATGTCCCTCAGCACCACATCTATATAGCTTGTAAACACCTCCAGGGATGGTGACTCAGAAAGAACCCTTTCTGTAAAGAATTTTTTCATAATATACAACCTAAACCTCCTCTGACGCAACTTGAGGCCATTTACTTTTATGTTATTGCTTGTTACTTGGGAGAAGAGACTGGCTCCCACCTTGTTACAACCTCCTTTCAGGTAGTTGTAGAGAGTGGTAAGGTCTCCCCTGAGCCTCCTCTTCTCCAGACTAAACGACCCCAGTTCCCTCAGCCGCTCCTCATAAAAATTGTGCTCTAGACCCTATGTTATCGCTTGTTACTTGGGAGAAGAGACTGGCTCCCACCTTGTTACAACCTCCTTTCAGGTAGTTGTAGAGAGTGGTAAGGTCTCCCCTGAGCCTCCTCTTCTCCAGACTAAACGACCCCAGTTCCCTCAGCCGCTCCTCATAAAAATTGTGCTCTAGACCCTTCACCAGCTTTCTTGCCCTTCTTTGGACACACTGCAGGACCCCAGTGTCCTTCTTGTAGTGAGAGGCCCAAAGATGAACACAGTACTGGAGGTGCTGTACAGTGCCATACAGGAGGACAATCACTGCCCTGCTCCTGCTGGCCACACTGTCTCTGATACAAGCCAGGATGCTGTTGGCTTTCTTGGCCACCTGGACATGCTGCTGGTTCATATTCATCCTGCTGTCAAACAACACCCACAGGTCCTTTTCCACTGTGCAGCTTTCCAACCATTCTTTCCCAAGCCTGTCTTGTCGCAGGGGTTTGTTGTGAGCCAAGTGCACGATCTGACACTTGACCCTGTTGAACTTCATACAATTGGGCTTGGCCCATCGATCCAGCCCGTGCAGATCCCTCTGTAGAACCTCCCTACCCTCAAGCACATCAACACTTCTGCCTAACTTGGTGTTGTCTGCAAACTTACTGAGGGTGCACTCAGTCTTCTCCCCAAGATTGTTGATAAAGATGTTATCAGAACAGGTGCCAATACTTAGTCCCGCAGAGCTTGCGACCAGCTGCCAATTGGATTTAACTCCATTCACCACCATTCTCTTGGCCCAGCCATCCAGCCAGTTTTTTTATCCAGTGAAGAGTATGCACACCCAAGCCATAAGCAGCCAGTTTCTCCAGAAGAATGCTGTGAGAAACAGTGCCAAAAGCTTTACTAAAGTCTAGTTAGAGAACATCTACAGGCTTTCCCTCCTCCACTAAGCAAGTCACCTTGTTATAGAAGGGGATCAGGTTAGTTAAGCAGGACCTGCCTTTCATAAACCCATGCTGACTGGTTTTGATCACCTGCTTGTCTTGTACATGTCTCATGATGGCACTCAAGATGATCTACTGCATAACCTTCCCTGGCACTGAGTAAGACTGACAGGCCCGTAGTGTCCCAGATCCTCCTTCTGGCCCTTCTTGATCGGTGTTACATTTGCTAACCTCCAGTTGACTGGGACTGCCTCAGTTAGCCCAGACTGCTGATAAAGGATGGAAATTGGCTTGGTGAGCAGTTCTGTCAGCTGCCTCAGTACTTTTGGGTGGATGACATCCAGCTCCACAGACCTGTGTGCTTCTAAATGGTCACTGACCATTTCCCCATGGATTATGGGAGCTTCATTCTGCTCCCCATCCCTGTCTTCCAACTCAAGGAGATGAACTCTCTATTGCTATTAAAGACAAAGAAGGAGGCAAAGAAGGTGTTAAGTACATCAGCCTTTTCCACATCCTTGGTCACAATGTTTCCACCCACATCCAATAAAGGATGGAGAGTTTCCTTAGTCCACCTTTTGCTGTTCATGTATTTATAGACACATTTTTTATTGTCTTTTATGTCAGTAGCCAGACTAAGTTCTAGCTGGACTTTGGGTCTTCTAATTTTCTCCCTGTATAGCCTCACAAAACCTTTGTGGTGTTCCTGAGTGGCCTGTTCCTTCTTTCACAGGTCACAGATTTTCTTTTTTTTTCCTGAGTTCTCTATTGCTATTAAAGACAAAGAAGGAGGCAAAGAAGGTGTTAAGTACATCAGCCTTTTCCACATCCTTGGTCACAATGTTTCCACCCACATCCAATAAAGGATGGAGAGTTTCCTTAGTCCACCTTTTGCTGTTCATGTATTTATAGACACCTTTTTTATTGTCTTTTATGTCAGTAGCCAGACTAAGTTCTAGCTGGACTTTGGGTCTTCTAATTTTCTCCCTGTATAGCCTCACAAAACCTTTGTGGTGTTCCTGAGTGGCCTGTTCCTTCTTTCACAGGTCACAGATTTTCTTTTTTTTTCCTGAGTTCCATCCAAAGCTCTCTGTTTAGCCAGGCCAGTCTTCCCTGCTGGCTCATATTACAGCACATGGGGACAGCCTGCTCCTGTGACTTAAAGATTTCCTTCCTGAAGAACGACCATCATTCTTGGACTGCTTTGCTCCTGTGGACTTCCTTCCAGGGGACTCTGTCAACCAGTCTCCTTAAAAGGCCAAAGTCTGCCCTCTGGAAGTTCAAGGTGGAAGTTCTACTGACCACTGTCCTTACTTCCCCAAGAACTGAAAACTCTGCATTTCACAATCACTATGGCCACGATAGTCTCCAATCTTCACATCACTCACAAGTCCCTCTCTGTCAGCAAAAACCAGGTCTAGCTGGGAGCCTTCCTAGTTGGCTCACTCACCAGCTGTGCTAGGAAGTTGTCTTCCACACACTCCAGAAACCTTCTAGACTGTTTTCTCTCTGCTATATTGTATTTCCAGAAGAAATCTGGTTAAGTTGAAGTTCCCCAGGAGAACAAGTGGTAGTGATTGTGGGACCTCTTCCAGCTGAACATAGAAAATTACTGTGTCATTGAATAAATTTATGGGTCACCTGCTACTTAATTACTGGTTCTCCACCTTGAGGATACAATGGTAGGCTGAAAAGTAAGGTTCAAGAAGTTCTGTACATCAATCACAAGGATGGATCTTCTTGCATCCAAGGAACAACTAAATTAAAAAAAAAGCATTAAGGGATATTTGATACAGGTCTACAAACGCAGGGGGATTGTAGAAGAGTGAACGAAGCACAAAGAAGTGAGGACATCAGAGGAACTTATCAGAAATAATTACAAATAAAAAATTAAATTTATTCCTTCTACAACGAGTAAGTAGGAGCACTTTGCCACTCTGGAAAGCCAAGAGTTTAAACTAGTTCAAGAATGGACTAGATGTGTTTAAGGAAGAGAACTCCAATGATATGCAGAAGTGACATGTGGCTCAGAGAGCCTCCAAGACACAAATGGTTGCAGATTGATTATGCATGAAAACTACTGTATCTAGTCTCCTATCTTTGTCAAATTTTTTAACTGGTAATACAGACAAGCTACTGGTATCTTAGACATAAATTAATATAGGAGGTTTTACATGCTCTGTGGATCTCTGCCATTTCTTTCAGTGCCTCTGAAGCCTGTCAAAGAAACCTACAATCTCTTCATGTGCTGTCACCATCCTGTTTGCAGCTTTTCAGAACAGATGTTTGCAACCGAGAGACATCTTAACTAGAAGTGAAGATCCAATGCGTTGGACGACAATTTACTGCATCACAGTAAGTTTATCCCTAAGATAAATATGCTTTGATTCTACTTTCACAAAGATCACTCCCTACAAACACAGACATTGAGAATCATTCCATCAGTTCACTGGCAGTTACGTGGTTCAAGTATAAGAAACCATCTAGGATGAAAATAAAACAAGCCACTTAAACAACATGCTGGTTTATGCTGATCAGAACACGAACAATATTTTCACTTTAGCAGAAGGGGATTTTGGACTTACAGTCCTATATATCCCATTCCCTCTAGAGAGCTATATCACTAAGCTCTTTATATTATCATGTAAAATTCATCACTTCATCCAACACCAGTTAATTTCTCTAATCGGGTATTTTAGTGGAAACAAAATATACGTCAACCCATTAATACACAGCTTATTGATATAATGAATTTTTAATAAAATAAGCTCTTTCTAAAATGAGGAATGATTGTATATTTTCAGCGTCAGTTCCCCTAAGACGGTATTATTCTTTCCTGTCAAAATAATGCACTTAAAAACAATAGAAATGCAAATAATCTAAAACCTATTTGACACTGATTTTTTTTTAAAGTATGTAGTAGTAGAAGGAAAAGGAGCTGGAGGGAGCAGTTCATGAAAGTATCAGAGATCACTGGTCGAAAGTCACTAAAAAATCAGTTTATAAGAAAAACTGATCTTACAATGTCTCCTGAGTACATGTGGGCAGTAAGTACAGTAAAATGGTGATGGAGTGGTGTGGCTCTGCAAAGTCCTGTTCTCAGAGCAGTACCCCTGACCTGTTATAGCTGCCTTCCTTGGGAAGAGAGATCAGCACACGAGTCTGTAACGCATAAGACTGTGGAACAGAGTTTGTTACAAGCAGAATCTGAGCCACGTGTTGGGCTTCCAGGAATCAGTTCTGCTTCGGTATTGAAAGACCTTCCATAGTCTTACCAGTAAAACTTATAAGTAAACTCTTGAATTAAAAATCTCCCTATCACTAAAGAAGAAGTGGTCAGAACATGCCTAAATGTATCAGCTAGTGATCTTGCCATGCTGCCTATCTTAGAAGAGACATGAAAAATACTTGTGTGTGTTTTTATGACACCAACATTCAGGTTTTGAAAGAGACCACTTAACATTTACAATAGCAGCTGCTTTCACTATAACAACACATATTGTTACATGGCATGTAAATAGCTTTTGTAAGTTTGAAGAAACACAGTCAGCAGACCTGAAAAATGGAATCGTTTCTATCTCCAGAACAGGTTTTTTTTGTTGTTGTGGTTTTATCTAGCTGCTGGACTAAAACAAGTAAGCCTGCATTACTCCAAGGGCAAGATGAAATATGAATTATGTCTATTATATTTAAAATAGTATAAAATTGTCTTTTAAAACTTAAAAAACATTAGAAAATAAGAAATAAAACATACACATTTCATTTTTTTTTAAAGAGAACCTTCTCTTTGCTTGTAAGTCATATAAAAGTTTCTGAATATATAAATCCTCAGGTGCTGAGACCTCATCATTGTCACTGTTGATGTTTTATATGACTCAAAGATTTTAACCAAATGGATACCTTTGCAACATCGTGGTCCTCATTATTCGCAAAAAGGAGTAGTGCTAAAATGAGCTGTTCCGTGTTTTTTTTTTTTCCAGCAATTTCTAGAACTCTTTATTCCTTGGCTTTGCAGTGTGTATTCATTTTAAAAATCGTAACAACAATCAGGTGAGATGTATGCATACGGTTCGCATGGTAAAAATGGCAAAAGAGCAATAATCTTCGTATTCAGACACTTCCTTATTTTAACTTCTTTGTATGTAAGATTTACAGACTCTGTCTTACTAAATCCTCTCTGTCGATATTAATGGGTGCATTTTTTAAATAATTGAAGAGTCCAAATGTGGTCCTTGATCAGAGTAAAGCAGAACTGAAACACTAATTTCATGAGCTGTCTTTTTAAGCAAGTTTCCAGCCTCTTGCTAATGAATGCAGTTCATTCATATTAAAATCAAATGAAATTTTATCAGTGCTGATAGGACTTGAAAAATAATCACCAAGATAATGTCAAATATTTTTGAAAGGCATTCTAGCTTTAAAAGAGCTTACTTTCAAGATTCCGTGTTGTCCTTGTCTTCACTTTTTTTCTAAAATTTTAATTTTCCACTGTTCAAACTTATGTTTACTTCTTTTTTGCTTTTTTTTCTGTTTTCCAAATGGATTTTTTTGAAGAAATCACTACATCAGAGCTGAGAGAATAGTGTATGGAGCTGGCGGAGAGAGAGAAGAAAGTTTTGTGGAGAACTTGAACAGAAACAAAGGACATTTTTTATGTCAGGTTGAGATGAACTGACTGATTTGGGGGTTTTTTGAGAGGTTGTTTTTTGGGTTTTTTTACTCAGGTTATTATACATGATTGGTGTATAATATTCCATTTTACCTGAAATAATTATTTCACTCTGTCATGGGTTAGGGCTGGGCCAGCCATTGGATGGATGACAGATGCTTTCTATCAACCCCTTTCCCTTCCCAAACGAGAAAAGGAATAAGGGAGAGAGGATTGTGGATTGGAAAAGAAAACTAAAACTGCTTTAATGAAAATAATAATAATAAAACTATATTTATACAAATATACACAATCCCAATACCAAACCCAACCCCCTCTGATGGCAGTCAAATCACTGTCACCACTGATTGTGCAGGTCAGGCACTGGGGAAGCCCAGACTGGATTGAGTGGCAGACGGACACCGGATGCAGGAGCTGGATGCTGGAACAGGTTTCAGGAATGCACAGATTGGGATCAAAGGCAGAATGAGTCTTCCTCCGATGCCTCAGATGAAGAAGAGAGGTTGACCCCTATAACCCCTCAGCTTTATACTGAATATGATGTATGTAGGATGGAATATCTTGTCGGTCAGTTTAGTGTCACCTATCCTGTCCACTCCTCCCTGAAGGTGCGACCTCTAACTTACTGCCCGCGCCCACCCACCGTGGTACACAGGATTTAGCAGTGACCTTGGTCTGCACAAGTATAAGCAAGAGCCTTTCTGCAGACTGTAAACATCAAGCGCTATTGCTGCTAGAAACAGACACTGTCTGCAAAAATATGCTGTTAACTTCAGGAAGTGCAGTTAGTTAGAAGAGACTGAGCTGGAAAGTGAAATCGCTGAACAGATTTAGTTCTGTTCTAACTCTTTCAGAAAATAATCTGTGTAACTATACCATGAATGTAAAAAATTGGGGTTTCAAGCCCTGAAGAAATTTTGAGAACAAGTAGTGCTATTAAATATTGCCAGTTCCATTACTGGTTGCAACATTTTTTTATTTGTGTGTTTATATTAATATATTTGATGAATAGAAAAGCAAGTCTATTTTTTTTCCTTTTAAATTTGGAGTCACTAAAGTCAAAATAGGAAAATGTCTTTCCTTAATGTTTTCAATGTTGTCTGTGCTTGCAAGAGTTAAATCAGCTTTCCTTTCCAAAATATCTACTATGATCATTTGTATTTATATCAGAAGTTCTAGGCCTCCTTTGAAATAGCTACGTTTTCTATAAACCGTATGCAGATAACACTGACCAGTGAAGTAAATCGCTTTTTATTCAACCTCGGTAACTGATCTTGTAACAGTTACAGATACAACATACAACCAAGAAAATATATATATTTTTAACAAACTGTCTACTGGAGTAGGGATTCTTTTCAGGACATGCCCCCCTTTCCCTTCAGCCCGCATGAATTAGTTATTTTTTGCACTTTTAATGTTCTTTGCAAATAAGCCTGGATCTGTTTTGAAGACACGCTCTTTGCTTTTGTTTTAAAATATGTGTTTACTCACTATACTAATCAACATAGATGTGAGTGCTGAAAAGCAGTTAAGATTACTTATCCAAACTGGTTCTTTATATAGTTAAATCTTCCTTTTACGAATACACATTCGTATCACGAAAGGACATTTTCTTTTCTCACAATGCTGCCTATCTTGAGACTTCTATGAACAAAAAGTTTCTCAAGGGAAGCTTCAAAGCTCAAATTGCCAATATTTTGAGCAGGTAGGCACGATCACGAAGCAGTGGTTGTTCAGGTTAAGCTGTCCTTAAAAGGTTATAGCTCTTTTACTAGAAGCTTTACCTTCAGCCCTTAGCCGAGGCTTTGTATTTGGACTTTCATATATGAAAATAAACAATTGGGTTTTAAACAACTTCATTTTGCTTTGCATTTGCATTTGCAGCAAGCTAAGATGTGCAGAGGAAGGGGTTACTGCAGCTCACATGAAGGTTAGTAATTAATATTCCTCTGATCTTCTAACATTCATTTTTGCTTTCATTCACTCTGACATATCTAAGCTACAGTTACACCAAATCAATCTTGTTCTATGAGCTTTTTTCTAAGAAATATGAAAATATTTTCTAGTCCAGTGTTTTCACACCAGAGATACAATTCCCACATGTGACTATTCATTTCTACGTTAAAAAATACGACACCTACTCCAATGACCCAAAGAAAAATTTCCTAGGACTATGTTATGAGGCCATATTTCTGGTGCAGAATGCTGGCTCACCACTATGCTGCTACTGATATCTGCCAAGTAGTTAGTCACCAGGCTGCAGAATGAGAACCATGTTATGCACCTTTTATTATTGCATGTAAGTACTGTGAAAGACTTGAATTTGAATCTTGGATTCCCACTTCAAAGCTCACATTCTTTAATCTTGTTCTTTGATATAAATAGTTATCCTCATTCCATAAACCAGATGATCCCCAAGCTGACATGTCTTCTGTCTGATTGGTAACACAGCTTAACATCATCTTGTCTATTAGCAGTAAAATAGCCCTAAGATTGCTTTTTCCTGTGATTACATTTTTAGATTTATCCTTTAAGGATGACTCTTGGCAAGATTCTTGAAGTAGGCATTTGAAGCTTAAAGGTTTCAGCTTCTTAGAAATTGTTGTTGATTTGTCCTTTAATCACTTGTTTTCTACAGAGACCGTAATCTCACAAGCATTTTGGCATAGCAATGAATGAAAAATGTTTGTAAACAACCAGCACCTTTTCCAGCACCAGTATTTCAATAGTCCATGAAAATTCTCATGAAATTTAAGACGTGTCATTAACCAAAAGCCAAACCTGACTTGTGTGAATAAAGTGCTATAAGTGTGATAAAACTCATGCCATCCAACAGCGGTGGAGAGTAACTAGACCTTCACAGCCAGTTAGTCCCCAAAACCAACAGAGAACAATGGCCTGGTTCCTGTTAGGATGAGCCAAAAAAAGGATAGAAATATTCAGGGAAAAGGTGGCAGAGAAATACATGTCACTGTAAAAGTCAGAGTCTCTTTTTTTTTTTTTCTGTGTACAGAGGAAAAATAGCTGCTACTGAAGGGATACAGCAGCTCTGCTTACATTTCATGGCCTGCAGGAAAAGTTTTCTTCTGTTTTATTTTTGTTCCTGTTTGAACCTATAATCCTCCTTGCTTATACTGAACAACCCAGCACGCTGCTCAGTTACCTGGAAACAATATTTTTATCCTTTTTAGAAGCTGTTGAAAAAAAGATCAACAACATTTTAACTAAAATTTCTAGATTTTGCCTTATTACC
>NW_010394639.1:25120-32374 GCF_000710305.1 Buceros rhinoceros silvestris
CTGAACATAACTATATTGGGATGAGAGAAATGGCTTCTCTCTGTTGAATTTGAGAAGGCTCCTGAAATATAAAAGAGCAAGAAAGGTGAAAGTCTTAATCTTTAGATAAAAACTATTCATAAGGTTCAGAAAAGAAACACTCTTCATATTGTCCTAAAACTGTTCTGCATAGCATATCTGAAATAAAAACCATGGGTATGGCTTTGTGTTTGAAAGTTTGTCTGTAAAAATCTGATATTGTATCAGACCTCATTTTGTACTGTAAATCTAGATAAGAAAGTAGAATTTTGTAATTATAATATCAGTCTCCACATGGAAAGGTACATCAATGTGTGCATTAAAGTTTGGCATTTTTGAACACTAGTATGTTTTATTGGAGACAGCTTGGGCTTTAAATAATGGTATCCCATCATCTTCTTCATACACAGGGTAGAAAGGACTTACCACAGCTCTCCAGAACTATTCAGCCAGACAGAAAAGCACATACGTGGATGAGAGCTGCACTTCTCACAGGCTTCCATCATAGTCTGCAACAGGTGCAATTTTGTATCCCTATGAGATTATGGAAGACGGACTTCTTCGTACTGAGTTTAGAATCACAACTTGATAAGAGTTCAAGAGATCAAGAGATCTGAAATGGATACAACCTTAAATTCCTCCAAAACTTATCCAATCGTAGGCTGAGACTTTTACAGGAAAACTTGTCAGTCAAGAAAAGAACTTGTAAAGACTGAGACTGAAACTGCGAATCCTCTCATATAAGTCTGTGGCTTCTTTGCTGAAGGCTCTTATTTCCCACTTACCATTTTCTTGATCAAGTGTTGTACACTCAATTTCAAGAAAAATCTTTTTAAAAATAGAAATATATAACTGACATATATCAAATATCTCTGAAGTTTCACATAGAAAAAAAAATTAGCTATCCCTGAAAAAAAACCTGCAAATTTGAAACATATTTCCAGTGGCTCCAATTTTTCTTGAAGAATTTGAGCTAAGTTAATTTTTATGATCACTCTTTCAATATTCAGAGATTATTTTAATAGTATACTAATGAAAGACTAAAACAGATACAATGACTACAGCCTTTCAATACGATAAACACAGGATGTGAAGCAGGAAAAGGATCTTGATCAAGAGTTGCATATAATATCAGTGTGTGCTTGGTTGATTTCATCCTACGTAGACCATAGCCCTGACAGTGATCGTGATGGCGGTGTTGCTGAAGGGAGTGGGAAATTCCTAAAATAAGTAGAGAAATTATTTTGCATGGCTCAGTAATGATAGAAATAAATGTAATGAGCTGTAGTTTTCTGAGTAGAAGTTTCTCAGCTACTTACAATGGACTGTCAGATGTAAGACAGCATTTGAATGGGTAAGACTACTAAAATAATTCTAACATAGCTTCTGAGACAAAAATTATTTTTAAAATTTGCATTTCTAAGAGATCACCAAAATACAAAAAAAAAAAAAAGGCAAATTAATGCAAGAAAAAGGAGAAACAGCATACTGCAATGTCACAATGAATAGACACATCATTCACATGGTCATCTTATGTTCCAACATTTGCCCACTGCTGAAATGATGTGTCTTGTCATGACTAGAGTATCCTGTATTGCAAAAAATGTATAAGCTCTTAGTTGAAGTGGCCATCTTTTTAGACTGAGACTTAGCTGAAAATGACATCATTTTCACTGTAGTCACTGATGCCTTAAATACATGCAAATATCAAAATGTTTTCAAGTTTCTCTATCACCATCCATTTGGAAGTGTAATAGTCCATTCTTTGCTTGATGATTTT
This sequence comes from Buceros rhinoceros silvestris, assembly GCF_000710305.1. NCBI lineage: Eukaryota > Metazoa > Chordata > Aves > Bucerotiformes > Bucerotidae > Buceros > Buceros rhinoceros. The sequence continues at coordinate 26,919 of NW_010394639.1, forward strand.
CAAGACAGCAATAAAACAGCACTGGAACTCTGAAAATATAGAAAGCATACTACAGTCAAATGATTTAAACATTGACAAGGTGTCATTATTTGTGGATGATAACTCTACTGCTCAACTTAGGAGACATAATTCTATCCATAAATTAATGGGAAATGAGAATAAACACTTTTCCACTTAATTATCCAGTTCATAATATCCAGTTCATCATCCACTGCATAATACTGAAAAGTAAGTTTTACGTGAGCCATAATTTATTCTTGCAGACACAAGTCACTGATCATTATTATTCATTTGGCAAAAAAGTTTTAGAATTATAGGAGATATTTCATTTGTCAGATGTGAATACACAGAAATGGTCAGGCAAAGCCCCATAAGAGAGCTACCTCAATATTTTCCAGTTTCAAGGCTCTTAAAATATAACTTAGCTGTAGAAATTACTTTTAGTTACATTAATAAAAATTGCATAATTGCTGGTTTTGTAATAAGTATGATGGAGTTAGGAATGTTGGTGTCATCCCCATAATGATGAAATACCAATACTTTTTCACAAAGTGCAAATAGTTTTTCATTATATAGTCTTTAGTTTACAGCTACCTGATTTTGCATGTGCTGATGTTTGTGATATGGTGCATTAGTGAATTTTAATACACAAAGAAGGAACTTGCTACAATTCTTCGTCATAAACTGACCTCTTGGCAAGCAGAATAAATAAAAAAGAATTTATTTCTGGGAAATGCATTCGAATTCAAATGCCTGATTTTATACTTTAATGTGAGCAGCTTAACTTATTGAGTTAGGTTGTCCAAAATGGGAAATGGCAACAAGTTCTGAAAATCAAAACAGATGAAGTATAAATTCTTCTTTTAAAAGAATATATGCACAAACGTCAGGAGTTAGAGAAACCTGTTACTTATTGTTATCAAGTATAGTCTTCAAATTAAAGTTAATTCTAATTTTGAAGTATGTTAATAATTGATTTTAAAAACAAACAAAAAAACCCCTGAAATCCATTTGAAATTATTACCCTTTTAAACAATACACTAAATTTTTTGCCATTATAGTTTTATATTTAAAGGAAGTGAAGCTGTAGACCTAAGAGCTATCTATGTGGTCTACTAAAAGAGGTAGCATTATTCTACAAATTTTATACATATATTTATAATATAAAGGACTCCTCTTTATTTTTATGAGGTCATTCTTAAAGAGGCAAAGCTCCCATTGTTGCTATGTAAGAAAACATTAATATTTATGATCAGTGAGGAATGCGACAGAGCAAATGTACAGATTCAGTCTGTATGGAGAACTCTGCTGAGCAGTTGCCAATTTATTCAGGAGTAAGGTCTAAAGACTTCATTCTGCTGGTTATTCCACAGAGGTAGACTTGCGTACTAAGAAGTAGCCTTTGTCTTCACTGGAGCGTGATAGTCTCCCTTAGTTGAGTAACTGCAGTATCAGCAGAATAATATGCTGATTAGCTCTTAACCACTCTTGCAAGATGTGTTAAGCTCTGTTTTGCAAAATAAGCAGGCTGTGTCCACAAAACACTGTATCCCATGTCAGAATCCTCTGCGCTAGGGATTATTTAGAAATGCCTTTTGGAATAGTAATTGTTTACGCTTGAGTTTTGTATCAGCTATAGATCTGTTCACATCTTCTACACATCCAAAGATATAATTCCGGAAAGAATTTCCATCATCTTAGTAACACTACGCAACCAGAACAGGAGTCACCAGTCTACCGCATAATGTATTCACAGCACTTTGAAAATGGTAGGTGGGAGAAGCCTGTTGTTGTAAATCACAGAAGCAAGAGCAGCACATTAGAGGTGGTAATACAGACATAAACTTGCAACTCCACAGTTTATCTCACTGGTATTCCAAGCGAGCCTGGAGCAAGTGGGATGAAGTTTGTGTAGTAGAAACTAAAAATAAAAATGAGAGACTGAAGCAGGATTTTGCTGAAGACTTTTTTCTAGGGACTTTTTTTTATTTTTTTTTTTTTAAAGAAAGAAGTGCACAAACTACTATAGGAACTCTGGCTTTTCTGGAAAAGTTTGGTTAGTGATGTAAATATTATATTTTTTTAAATATGTTTGTTAGCAAATTGAAAAGCTGATTGATTAGCTACTCATCACTGAACAACTGGAGTAGTTACTGCAGTTTATTTTGTGCACTTGTTTAAAAGATCTAAAACATCAGTGCGAAATCCTGCCTGCACCAAACTCAGTTGCAAGCTGACTTTGGCTTCAGATATAATGTCATCATATTTTCTTATCCTGCGCAAACCTACTAAGAATCAGGATTGACATCTCCACAAAATTCCCTCTTTTTCTTAGTGAAATGGAATATCCAAGACTTAAACCCACTATAACTCTTACGGGCAGAGAGAGCTATTGTTCAGTGAGTTATGTTGAATGAGCTGGACAGTATTTCGCGAACAGCGCTAGTCTATTCAAACAACTAAAGCAAGATTCTGCAAGTATTTATGTTGTCAATTCAGCTTTATTTAGTGTATAACAAAAATACTGACTTATGATAATGATTTGAAGAATGATACATATCCTGCTTAATTGTGTGGAACTTCACTAACAGAAAATAGTCAGAATGACTGAGTGTATACTTGCTTGTTTTAGTAGCCCCTGATGGCACAAGCAACACTTCCTTAAGACCAGATAAATTCTTCATTGCTTTCTTTCCTGTTACTGAACACGCTACTCAAGGTGAAGTCAGTGATACTTCTTCCCTGAGATCCAACAGGATGACAAAAGCACACACAACTCACTTGCATTTTTTGTTTCATATATACGTAATTTAGAATAGAATAGAACAGAATATTTTTCAGTTGGAAGGGACTTAAAACAATCATCTAATCCAACTGCCTCATCGCTTTAGAGCTGACAAAAAGTTAAAGTGTGTTATTAAGGGCAATGTCCTCTTCAACACTGACAGGTTTGGGGCACCACCTACCTCTCTAGGAAGCCCGTTCCAGTGTTTGACCACCCTCTCGGTAAAGAAATGCTTCCTAATGCCCAGTATAAATTTTCCCTCATACAGCTTTGAACCATTCCAACAAGTCCTGTCATAGGATACCAGGCAGAAGAGATCAGCACCTCTCTCTCCCCTTCCCCTCCTCAGGAATCTGTAGAAAGCAATGAGGTCACCCTTCAGGCTCCTTTTTTCCGAACTAGACAAGCCCAAAGTCCTCAGCCACTCTTCACAAGACATTTCTTCCAGCACTTTCACTAGCTTTGGTGCTCCCCTCTGTACACATTCAAGGACTTTCACAGCCTTCTTAAATTATGGAGCCCAGGACTGCACGAAGTACTCAAGGTGACGCTGCAATAATGCTGAATGCAGCAAAGTAATCACCTCTCTTGACTGGCTGGTAATGTTGTGTTTGATGCACCCCAGGATGTGGTTCACCCTCTTAGCTGCCAGGGCATACACTGCTGACTCACATGGAGCCTGCTGTCAACCAGCAGCCCCAGTTCCCTTTCTGCAGGGCTGCTTTCCACCCAGTCCTCTCCCAATTTATACTTGTGCCTGTCTGTCCTAGGTGAGAACCCAGCATTTGGACTTGTTGAATTACATCCAGACAAACATTGCCCATATTCTATAGCTCTCAACAAAGGCATGGTTACAAAGCACGTTACGAGTAAGTGCAAGAGATATGCAGTCAACCGTACATTCTTCTTTGTCAGCTACCTGGTCTGTCAGACTCAAGAGTCATGAAATGGAGGAAGCATTGTGTCTTACAATTCACTCGTGAGAAAGGTACTGGCTTACTGGCTTTGGTCCAAAGCTTTGGTCCAAGTCAGTTTTGCTGACTTGATCATCCTTCAAAGACTGCAGACGGGCAGGCTGTGAGCATGCATCCTCCAGTCATGTCTACTCAGGAATATCCTATTCTTGCATGTCTCCACACTATGGTCCAGCCATAAACTAGCTATTTTCTACATAAAGCTGAGTTCACCAAAACATTCATGCTTGCAGGTTAGATTTTTCAAAGACAAAACCCAGCACAAGATATGTCTTCCTTCTAACTGATTCATACCTCATTGAGAAAAATCTTAGAATTTGCAACATGCAGAGGACTTTTCAAGAGTTTAATTAAGAACTTTGATTTTCCTCTTGGACTTAGTTTGCTTTCTGTTCTCAGAAAATTAAATACTGTATTGTAAAAAAGTTGTACTGTTTTTCAGTGAAATAATTAAAATCTCTTTGATTAGTGTTTATCCCTAACCCCTCACTCCTCACCCCAAAGTAACCCTTTGTTTGCCCGCTCATGGAAATTGACAAGAACAAGCTTCAGAACATTGAGCTTGTGGCCTCTGTTCATTGTACATGGTCATACTTCTCTTGTTTATCAACCTAGTGTACAGCTGATTTATTTATTATTCATATTAGGATTTCTGTACATTTATTATTCATATTAGAACGTATGTAAAGTGCAATCATTGGCAATCAAGCCAAGTGAATTTCTTCCATTGACATCAATAGAGCCAGGACTAGTCTTTCTCATGTTAGCTAGCCAATTCACAAGACAAGTTAAAAAATATAGCGACTTGAATTGATGAAGAACGTCAATATAAAAGTTATTTTATTACCTATGTAAACTGAAACCTATTGAAAGCTTTCATACATTGATGACCACACACATTACATTGCACACTGATTCTGAATCTTGATTTGCATTGTTGTGGTATCATTTAACAGCAGCCTGGAACTTTAGGGTTGTCTTTTTTTCTCAGACAAATGCAATGCAGTACAGTATGCAGTACAGTACAATAACTGCAGCATAAAACTGCTACTGTAAGCTATCATAAAACCCTTACCATCTACTTTTTTTCACAGTGTGATGTGTATAAGATTTATTCTAGTACAAGTACCCATCCATTTCACCTGTTGTCCAGCATGTTGGTTAACCAGAAAATTATGACCAAATTTTTTGTCACTAGCATTGTATGCCGAATTGTCAAGGTGAGATCCAATTATGCAGATCTACTACATGCCTTAGTTCTACAGCTCATGTTAGCACACACATTTTTGGACAGAAATGAATCATATCAGTGGTCAATGTTTTAGAAATAATAGTTTCTGTGATCTTTAAAATATATGCACATAAGAATGGACATCTGTTTAGGGTAATAGCGGTAAAGTTAATGATGACATAAACTGCAAAGATACCTTGTATAAGTGAACAAATGCCTCTATTTTCTAAGCAGCTGACCTTTGAGTTTTCCATCTGTATTGTACAGAGTTAAAAGAGGTCAGTTGTGGAAAACTTTGTCTAACATCTCTGGTAATAATAGAAAATCTGTATTTCAGTAACTGGGCTGGAAAAGTCTATTGCCTTTTTCTGTCTTTTTAAGTATAAAACTGAATCTCCTCTTCATTGCTTTAGAAGAATCTGGAAATAGGAAAAAAGAGAAGGGGAGGGAAGGGGAGGGGAGGGAA
>NW_010394640.1:0-8023 GCF_000710305.1 Buceros rhinoceros silvestris
AAATATATATATATATATAAAATAATAGGCAGATAAACTTCCTTCTACCTTGCTGTCAAATAAAGTCTGTGTTACATGCCACTTCATTTGGCTACACTGGAGTATTCACAAAAGTCAGGACTGTTTAAAATGTATGGGGTTTATTCTCCTTTTGTCAAGCATTTTCTACATACAGAACATTCATGTCATGTAAGTTACAGAAGAAAAATGCATGAGACAGACTACTCCAAATAATTAACAGACAGGTTACATGATTCTTGTTTGTTCACAATGGAGAAAAGTTGTTAAAAAGAAAAACAGAATCACTAGCTAGAAGGGTAAGCAGACTCTTAGTTAAATTTACCTACCAGGAGTTTGCTCAGGCTAAAGAGAGTTCTACTGTACCACACAGGGTAGAATGCTAAATGCACACAGAATTACAATGCTAGAAAATTCCATATTTCTAAGCAATTTTATACAATCTAAATTGCAGCAAAATTTTCTTTAAAAAAAAATATTTTTCTTCTGATTGCCTTAATTAAATGGAGGTCAGTTTAAGAGCTTATAAGCATTCTTTAGCAAAAACATAATAAAAATAAAAATACTCCTGAACTTTTAATTCATAGCTCTAAGTCTGGATAGTGGTTTAGTGCTGGTTTTCTGATCCTACTGAATTGTTATTCTACTTCTGGGAATCTTACTTTTTCCCATTTACATCTTTAACCACTGTTAATATTGGAATTCTAAGTAAACAAACTATTAAAAAATGCAAAGTTCTTGTCATTTGTGGTTTTTTGTATTAGACCAATTGGATGCATGGAATAGAAAACCTCTTGACCTATCCAAATGGTTTAACAAATACGGATCAACGGTACAGTGCAGAAAAATAATGTTATCTACTGGTTGTAGACCAGTTCTTTGCATTTTCAGTTTCTTAAAATGCATTTTGTTTGTTTTTAAGATAACAGTTTCCTTGATGATAAAAGTGAAGCTTTGTGATGCTAGGTTTTCAGACCGTGGTTTTCTCTGAAAGGATAAGTGCAATATTTTTCTTTAGCAGAACCGAAAGTCCTTGGTGGTGAAGCCCTATGATAGCTGAAAAACCTAACATCTATTATTTTCTTACAAAAGGTTAAGCCTCTGCAAGCAGCTTTCTCAACTAAGACTTACCATAAAAATAAACTCCTCAAACTGCAGTGATCAGAAAACACTGCAAATATAACCTCTCCTTTTTTTCTCTCCATGTATGTTCCACAACTTGAGACTAGATAATTGATACCAAAAGTTTATTTCCAATGACAAGCAATCCTGTAGCCACAGTGGGAATAAATTATGCAATTTCTATGCTTTACCTTTCACGTGAGACTTTCGCTTCAAGGCACAAAAAGATTAAACTGTGGAGTGGACAGAACAGGACATAATATTTCAGTTTAAGGAGTCAAAGGTGGTACAACTGCTCTTATTTTGTGTCTGAAGCCAAAGTAAAACAAACTAAAATTTGACTCTTATTTAAGTCTTCCATGTAAAAATACCAAGTATCATATTGAATCCCCTGAAGCTTTTTGGTTTTTTTTTTTCTACATCCTTTAAAATAATATATGGTATTTCTCATACATTTCAATATTCAGTAATTTCAGTCAAACAACACAATCTCATCTGATAATTAGTAAGCACTACCATTATCAAATAGCTGTTGTTTTAGTAAGTTTTATGTGGAATTTCATTCAAATTGTGTTAGAGTAAAAAAAATAACAGGAATAGAAAGGTCTAACAACTTAAAATTGTGTAAAATTGAAGAATGGTGTAATTTAAGTGCAATGTACTGTAAAACTATTAATTCAGTAAATAGCTAACACCAATCCTTAGGCTTCTCCAACCCAAATTACTGTGTTGCCTCTCTCAACTTCAGTGATTTCACAATTTAACTTATTGAGCCGTCCATCCAGGATAAACAGAGATTCCTTGGAAGGGGTCATGAGATACTGACCAAAAAGGCCACTGTCTTTTATAAGACGGTTCTTACTGTTCCAAGGCCATTCTCCTGCCTTGACAGGCTCCTTCAGACTTTTCACCATCTTAACCTTGCCAGAGGAGAGCTCCATGAAGAGAACATCAGTTTGTGTGCTAGAGCTACAGTAGACATTGTATTGATGAGCTTCAGTGAACGATGGCTGAAAAGCTACATCAGATATATGCAAATTAGTGTGAATGTCAAATACATCCTGTATTTCTCCTCTCATTGTTATGGACTGGATCCTCATGAGACCTTTTGCATCATCAATGCTGACAAGGTAGTGTCCATCTGGAGAGATATGTGGCGTGCCTGTTACGTCACCGTTGTATCCAATCACAGAATCAGTAACACCATCCACTATAAGCTGTGGTAGGACAGCCCCAGTGGTATCAGGCTTACAGCAGATGAAAAAATATCCTCCGAGATGTGTATAAGCCAGTGACTGAGGAATGCAATTATAATCCTTTAAACTAATGGTCTTGATGTATGACATAGTTTCTAGATCAATTTTCTGGAGCACAGGTTCATCCTTATGAAGAGTAAATCCAAACCTGGAAGGAAAAGCACAAAATCAAAGAAAGTCAGAGCTACTGTGAGCATTATGTACAAATGGGGAAAGCTATTATAAGCAAAATGGGTTAGTTAATATGTGCAGTAGTATATTGCTATATCTCAGTTTCAGATATTTTGTAGATTAAGCAGTTCATAGTATTCAATTTCTAGTGTTTTTGTAATTTAGAGTGCTTCAAACAAAATGTCTAAATATCATTTATCTGATTAAAGGGAAAAGTGTTTTTTTTCCTACAGACATAGGGGGAAAAGTAAACATTACTCTGAGCATTTCTATGCAGCTATAACTTAACAAAAACCAGAAAGGAGAAAAAGATTAAATATCAAGAGATAGTACATTCCACATATTTCAATTCACTTCATATAGTTCTTTGACTTTCTTGGGAACATGAGCTTAACCCAGCACTCATTGTTATTCAGATAATTATCCGAATCTTACGCATTTTAATTCAGTAGAAACGAATAACATAAAAGGATTTAGGTTTACCCCTCCCAACTATCCAAGCCTCATACTTCTTACAGTTTAAATGACCCTTTATGCTTTTCCATACATCAATTTTCACTGAACATGAATAACATGGTTAAACTTTAAAATCCTAGAACTGAATGTTTATAACATTTTAAATACAAACTAATGACTATTCTCTAATGCTAATGTTTAAGTTCTGATTGCACAATCATTTGATCATATATATACAAAAAACCCACCGCTCTAAATGTAAGGAGTTGTGTGGAAGTATATTAGTTTTGTTTATAAGCACCCTTCACAGCACTTTACCCAAACAGTTTTCCTTTGATACATTTCTTAATGAATTGACTTAGTAAAGTCAACAGTTGAGTTGACTGCAGCCCTTTTTTCACACTATACTTTGCCACCACAATATATTTACTAATCAGTGATAAATCAAAGTAACAGGTGAAAAGGTTTCAGGACATTGTTCAATCAGTTTCTCTGTCATAAGACAGACATTTGCACTTCCTACGGAAGAACATTTTTCATTTTATCCACACCTTTTAAAATACTTGCATACTGCTTCAGAGTCACAGGATCACAGAACTATAGAATGATTTCGGCTGGAAGGGACCTGTTGATTTCATTTGGTTCATCTCCAGCCCAAAGAAGGGCCAGGGTGCATCAGACTGATGCAATGGTGAGTTGAGCTCATTAGATCATTTTTGTCTTTGATTATTCAGCTACTTATATGTTATATGAATTAAATTGTGTTGGTTTCAGAAAGGGTGAGTAAGCCTTTATGAAAGTTAATTCAAAATGGCTTGAAAATTATTGCTGTTTTTCTGTTGACAAAGTCCATTTTCTGTAATAGAGGAAGACTAGGTCATCAGGCAGAATTTGATTTTTAGCTGTTTTGGCCATCTAATATTCTTAACCTTTTGGAGCAGGCATAAAGTCATTAATTTCTGACTCCATTATTATGTAGTAAGCATTTTTTGGTCATAAGAAACAAAGTTTTACTGCATTATTACAGAAGCACCTTTTAACAGAAGAGGTTAAATAGCAAAAAACGTTCTGCCATTTCAAATGTTTACGGTATACCTCAGCATTAAACAACCAATGTCACGCACATGAGCAGTGGTCACAAAAGGACGACAGAATTAGCTTATGGATTGTCTTTTACATAAGAGCCTCCAGTGAAAACAACCACCAGTGAACTGTCCAAGAACATTCACACCAATCTGGTCAATGACATACACATATCTGCTGCTTAATCTTTACTCCTGCAAATCAAAAACAAAAACCCCAGTGCATCTTAAAAGGACTTCTTCTGGATGAGAACTGACTGAGGACTAGACATTCTCATCACTGTTGGTTTAGACTTAATATTATACATAATAGAAACTCAGCCAAACTTCTTGACCTGTCAAGTGTACTGTGTACAATCAATCTTCAGTCCTATCGACTGAGGGCTAGACATTCTCATCACTGTTGGTTTCACTGTTGGAAAGTTATGTTAGACTTAATATTATACATAATAGAAACTCAGCCAAACTTCTTGACCTGTCAAGTGTACTGTGTACAATCAATCTTCAGTCCTATTTCTAATACAATTAAGTTCATGTAATTACACACAGACTTCTCTCTTTTCATCCCTGCCCTGCTGCAGTGCTACTGCTTTGGAATCAATTGGCCACCACCGAGGAGCAGTGGTGGTTCACGTGATGCAGACTGGGGGATAAGTGGAGCATAACCATGATCCAGCAGAGGGAAACGTGGGCTAAACTCTTCAGGAATTCATCCTATGGCTTAGATGTACAGGCGGCAGGTTAGAAAACACAGAGAATGGTGGTTCACGTGATGCAGACCGGGGGATAAGTGGAGCATAACCATGATCCAGCAGAGGGAAACGTGGGCTAAACTCTTCAGGAATTCATCCTATGGCTTAGATGTACAGGCGGCAGGTTAGAAAACACAGAGAATTACGTACCACTGTGCAAGAAGAATGGTTGATCCGTGCAAGAGAGATTTAGATGGAGAAAGCTGATACATGGAAGAACCTGTGATTATTGTGGGACATGTGTAACACAGGGGGCAAAAATGACACTGGTTGGTCCAAGAATGGAAAAATTTGTTTAAAAGTGAGTTATCCTATATAATTCTGGAAAGATGAATTCAACAACACAAATTGGTGACTATTAAGAATATACTAAAATTACTTGACTTCTGAGGTAAATAGTTAAAAATTATTTTCAAAGAAAAATGGATTTTTCAGTTAGGTCTGCTTCTATTCAATACAATTTTTAAATATCTATTCTCAGAAGAAGTGTACTTAAATTATCTAAAAGTTTATGAAAATCTGTTAACAGATAAACTTACTATCAATTAGTGATGTCGTTTGCATAAATGAAACGGTTAATATGAAGCTCATGAACCCTTCTTAATTCTCATTATTTTAATGAGTGAAAGACACATGAAGGCAAGGAAAAATATCTAATTTTAGGTAGGTACTGAATACATTAAAATATTTTTTTAGCTATTACAGTGTTATTTTATTTATTTGAATGTAAGTATACAGTGCATATATTTTTTGCTTAAATTAATTTTCATCTCAATTTCAATAATGAACACAATTTTTTTGTTTGTTTGACTTTGGTAAGCTGGGTTTGGGTGTGAAAATATTATTTTACTCTTGTAGTAAACCAATACAAAGTAATGGGGGAAATTAGAAAATCTTATTTAAGAGAAAGAAAAGGCTCTCACAAAGCTTTTTTTAACTTATGTGAGTACTTAAAATACAGACATATCCAAGTGACACTGTCAGGAACATATAAACACACACAAAAGCAATTATCTGACTTCGAATATCCCACAGACACCATCTATATTTTTGAAAGTTTAGCCTATTCTTTTCAGAAACTATATTAGACATAGATTAAAATTGTCTTCATTTAACATTCAAACATACTTGATACATTGCATTGTATATGTGTGTCCATCATATCTCATGGTACCTTTATTTAACTCAGAAAAAAGACTTAAAATATCCCTGTGTGTTTTGAGTTGCACTCTACTTTTTATCCTACTTGAGAGGAAACACAGGTATTTTAAAGGAAAAATAATTAATTCTTAACCATTTTCTACACGAAACAGATTTTAGAATTTAAATAAACACACTTTAAACTGGACAAACCCTTAAACATATCACCCTTTTCATATATCACATATCAACCGGACAAGCAAAAAGAAATCTTTGTGCAAATCTACTTATTTTAAAAAATAAGTCCAGCTGATGAAAACGACCCTTTCCTTCTAAAGTAAAATACAAATGCAAAACAATACTAGCACCACTTATCTAAATTATCAATTCTTATTTGCCGATTTAAATCACAATTAAAATTATTTATATCAATTTGATTCAAAGAAATCTGCCTTACTTATGAGTACTTGGTTAAGTAATGTTAATGATAGGTTTTTGTGATATTTTTGCATTCAAATATCATTGATTTCAAGATGAATATATAAGCGATTAATCTTTGCTTCTCAAATATTATTCCCAGCATAATACATTTTTGAACTGCAAGCACACTCAGCTCATGTTAACTCTGGCTGCATAAAACCCTTATTACCAAAACAGTGAACATGTTCTCTAAAGGTAAGGTCTTACAAACCTTCCCTAAATGTTACATCAGTTGGAAGTTTGGGAAGACTCACTCTTGACAACTCCCTTTCCCCACCGAGGAGGATGCTGCCACTGCTTTGTCCTCCAGCTCCTCATTACCTGGTGGTACCTTCTGCCAGTCAAATCCCCTAAATTCTGCCAGCTAAGAGGTTTGCATAAGCATTCTCTGATGCATGCCATTAACATAATTTAGTTATTGTGGAATCATTTAAGTGCTTTAAAGAGTGCCTGTTGATTAACCTGGATGGTGTGCATGAAAGTTGAGGAGCCAGAGCAGAATGTGGGTATAAACTTTCCCACTAGCACAGGTAGATATAAAAAGAGAATGTTTGTCTACAGAAAGGGACTCCAGATCTTCGGGGTTAATCACATCCATATTCAAGAGTGCATTAGCAAAATAATTTTAAAACAAACCTTCTGATAACATATAATGTCTCCTGTATTTCAACCACAACTTTCCAGAGCATCCTGCCTTCTTGTGCAGCTTTATCTATCTTTTTTTTAAGATTTAGTTCCCAGTCCAAAAGCCACAAATAAAAAGCTTACAATATCTTGGATTGATTGTTCTTGCAATTTAAATAGAGCATTCGGCTTTGGTAACCGAGTTTACTTGAAAAGTGAAAAAACTGGCTTCAAGATTGCAACAACCTTATCCTGATGCTGTATTTGTTGTACTTAGGAGAACTACGGTTCCTTGCTCTGAAGCTATTGAGATACTTGTTTTCATAATCTCTTGCTGTAGCAGCTAATCATACATGTATGTATTGAGAAGCTCAACATGACCCAGCAATGTTCACTTGCAGTCCAGAAGGCCAATCATATTCCGAGCTGCATGAAAAGAAGCATGACCAGCAGGTGGAGGGAGGTGGTTCTTCCCCTCTACTCTCCTCTAGTGAGACCTCACCTGGAGTACTGCATCCAGCTCTAAAGTCCTCAGCACAAGAAAAACATGGACCTCTTGGAGAGGGTCCAGAGGAGGGCCACAAAGATGATCAGAGGGTTGGAGCACCTCTCCTATGAAGACAGGTTGAGAGAATTGGGATTGTTCAGCATTTGTTCATAAATCTCTGGAGAGATCTTATAGCAGCCTTCCAGTACCTAAAGGGGGCCTACAAGGTAGTGTAAGCGAGAAGACGAAGGGTAATGGTTTCAAATTGAAATAGGGTAGATTTAGACTAGAGACAAGGAAGAAGTTCTTCACCGTGAGGGTGGTGAGGCACTAGAACAGGCTGCCAGGAGAATTTGTAGATGCCCCTTTCCTGGAAGTCTTCAAGGCTGGGTTGGATGGGGCTTTGAGCAACCTGGTCTAATGGAAGGGGTCCCT
>NW_010394640.1:8077-26016 GCF_000710305.1 Buceros rhinoceros silvestris
GCTTTGAGCAACCTGGTCTAATGGAAGGTGTCCCTTCCCATGGCAGGTGGGGTTGCAACTAGATGATCTCTAAGATCCCTTGCAATCAAACCATTCTATGTTTCCGTGATATTCTGATAATCATCTATACCTCAATACCCATTTACAACGTATCGTACTTTTAAAGTGTGCAAGGAGCAGTTTAATAAATGTCTTTTCTGTTCAATTTCATGTTTGTAAATTTTCCCAACTTTGTAGACTTAGAACTATTTACAATTATGCATGCTATTCATTGTGTTCTCCTTACTGAATTTGAAAACACAGCTTTGTGAGATATGCCCTCCCTTTCTTCCTTTAAGTAGCAATTTCTCTAGCCCTGGAAAAATACAATGCTACTGTTTTGTAGTGTTAACACACTAAAGATTTTTTGCTTTATAATATTTTCTAGTTCAAACTTTAAAAACCCACTGCTTTGGACACAGATGTAAAGATAGACTAGAAGGTAATATCTGTGGAGCCAAGTATACTAAAAGATCAGCTACGTGAGCAGAATAATACATTGAACTTAAGTACCAGTATTTACTTACTGATTTCAAAGCACTTTACAAACGTTACTGCAAGTGAAGAAAGAAGCTGAATGACTTGCCTGAGGCTGTATAATGATCCATTGTCAAACTCTGGGTGAAAACACAGGTTATCTAAGACCCAACACAGTTTCTAACTGATCATGCTACAGGCTACTGTTGCAACTAAGGTTGTAAAAACACAGATGGGAGCAAGTACAGACAAATAAAATATATCATTTTGATTAAGAATATACAAAATGACTTTGTCAAAATAATATTTGAGAATATTAAAATTAGAACTTTGGATCTGGATGGGAGAGAAGATGCAAAGCGGGAAGTGGTAAACTTTCACGAAGGACCTACCGTTCCCCAGAACAAGAATTACGGCTGCCAAAAGTAATTCATTACAACTAATAGGATTTTATCAATACCATTATTCAAGCAATTCTTTCCCAGCCTGTCATATTGCCTGTAACTTTTCAGAGCCCAAACTAAAATTCAGTAAATCTGGACAAAGACATAAATACCCAAACAGCCCAATAACACTGATGAAAAAGAAGTGAGGAAAAAACCAGTTTCAGAGCTGCCAATCTTCTTGGATGTAAAAGGATTTAGCAAGCTGTGTGTTTGATATATTTGTTTGTCTGCTTGTCTCAGTGAGAGCTGTGTGGCTGGGGTTTTGAGAAGCTGAACAAATAGCTGCCAATCTTCTTGGATGTAAAAGGATTTAGCAAGCTGTGTGTTTGATATATTTGTTTGTCTGCTTGTCTCAGTGAGAGCTGTGTGGCTGGGGTTTTGAGAAGCTGAACAAATCAAGTCAGACTTCTTTTCATGTGCCTGTGAGGTTTGTGTGATTGATTCTTGGTCTATGAGAATTGCTAGGCAGAGGTGTAAGGATGGAAACAGTAATGGAAGTTCTGGCGGAAGACACAGAGGGAAAAGGGGAAGTGAAGAAAACTGAAAAGGAAGACTAAGGATTCCCTGTCTTGTATAGTACAAACAAACAAACAAGCAAAATGAAACAAGAACTCATCCAACCAACCAAGCAAAAAAAACCCCAAACAAACAACGAAACACCCAAAACCAAAAAAAAAAACCAACCCCAAACCCAAAGAATGAGAAATTATACTTTTGTTACCTAAAGGTGAGAAAGTATTTCCAAGCCACTAGCAGCTGAGGAAGAGATGATGAAGAGGGTTTATTTATAGGAACATATATCTGTCAGGTTAGATAATTTGTACCTGATAATATTGAAAGACTTGACTAGCTCTTAACATTTTAATAATCTCAGAATAAAAGGAAAGTTGGGAAAATCCAGAAGAAGATTGTTGAAATAGTCATAAGATAAAGCCAGGTATCCTAGCTAGGCTGAATAACTTGATGCATATCCCATGGAAATAATAAAATACATGAGAACCAACTACAGAAAAATGTGAACCTAATGCAGTCAACACAGGTTTATGGAAACATGAACTTCGTCAGGCAAACTTTTTTTTGTTTTAGAAAACCTTGCTGAAGGTAACTGAGTATCAGCAGAGCATATCTTTCTTGAAATAAAAACAGATACCTGAAGGAAAAATAATTTCTCTGCAATAAAAAGTAGTTTTCAATGCAGAATCATCATTTTGCTGAGAAGTTTTGTTTCTGCTTGGTACCAACTCTGATACTTCACAAAATTTTCACAAGCGATTTGGATATAAATATCTTTCCATGACACTGACGTTGTAAATCATGACAAGAAAGTCACTATTTTACTCAGTTGCAGATTTTAAGCGAAATGTGTTCAAACATAGCCAAGTCTAAATTTGAGCAACTTTACATGTGAATGAGGAATGCACGTAGAACAGCATCCTGAACAGTGGCGACTATGAAGGAATTTAAGGATCATAGTAGCCACGCATGTCAATATGAGATCTGACTCTACTAAGTCAAAAAGAAAAGACCCAGTACTCTTGTACGGTCCTTGGAGGAATATACAGAGAGAAGAATAACACAACAGCCTCATATCTGGATTCTACATTGAGGAGACCAATTTAAGAACGCTTTGTGTTGTTTCATTTCTGCCCTTCTGAAAAGGAATATTAAAACACTAAGGATAAGGAAAAATCTGAAAAATATTTCAGGGATGGACACAATGATTTTCAGCAAGAGTCTGAGAGAGTCCAATATACTTAGCTTACGAAAAATACAGTTGAGACATATGACCTTCATATATACCTGAGCCGAATGTATATACTATTTGGTAATGTTCTCTTTAATTTCACAGAGGAATTGTAATAATGATTGGAGTTCGAAAAAAAGACAAATTTAAATTAGAAATAGGTGATATTTTTTTTGACAATATGGGCAATAAACCATTGCAACAACCTACCACAGAGATGATAAATTTTATTTGTTGGGAAGCTCCAGACTGTGCTCTTTTTTGGAGGATTTGTCCAAATCCAAGTAAATGTAGATTTAGAAATATCAGATTCATTACCTGAATCTCTGGATTCCTATTTGAAATGTTTAAAACCTATAGAATATACAGAAAATCAGCAAGATTTCTTTGAAGTCTCTTCTAGCCTGTGAATATATGAAACACCAATTTTTTTGGCTTTGTTCATAAATCAAAACTTCATTAGTACAGTAGATTTTAATTTTATACTACTCAGTGATTTGACGCTGAGATTTTAAGAAGCAGTCAAGTGTTTTAAATCTCATGAAGTTAATTGTGATTTGACACGATAGTAGCACAAACACACACTCTGGTCTCCAAATTCAGGAGGTTTGTGAATTACTTGTCTAACGTTCCAACAATGCTATAACAGCTATAATTTCACTTTGGAAGAAAGATGTTCTAAGGCTGGGATTGTCATTCCTTTGAAGTTCATTGATCTAAATCTAGAAGATCATGGTGGATAAGTTGAAGGAATAGTAGTAGATCACGAAGACCTGCTTCAGAACAGTTACCTGCTTGCACATAGCAATGATCAGCTGCAAATGAATTTTAGCCCACTGTGCAGTCAGGTAATTGCTGCCTTTTAACAACCAGGTGAATCTGTCTGTACTTTTCTTCTGACCAGTATTAAGAACCTTTTCAGCATGCCAGTGTAAGATTATTGACTCTACTTTCATTGCCGGGTTAGCCTTCATCTTTCTGGTGAGGAGACAAGAGCAGCTGTAAAAAAATAGTACTTACCAAACTTGTCAGAAAACAGTATTGCATGTCACTAAGGTTAAAGGCAGCTTTGGATTGCACAGGTTAGCAGACTGGGGGATGAAAAAAAGCTATATGTAATAAAAGAGGGTGATTTATCAGAGCTGTAACAAAATGTTGTCCTCCAGTGGTGTCTATAGGCCCAGTGTAATAGGGGCATTTCACAAAATTGGTATTAGTAAGAGAGTTTTGTTGGAGGTCTCGGTAAACCAAATAATTTTGAAGTAAAGCAAAGCTATTAAATCTGAGTAAAGAAGTCTGCACTACTGCTCTGTGGATCGCTGAACTCAATCCCCAAATATCCCCATAATCTTATAATTTTTCAAAAGCAATTAGTTTTCTAAAAGGATTTTAAAAATAAAGCCATTCATAATCATGTGATGAAATTGTGTCTATGTATTGTTAGCCTGGTTTTTGTTATTAGGCTGTTGGAAAACAACAATTGATACTTAAGAGTACCTTCGCTTTTCCCAAATGATTTATAGATAGATGGTCATGTATTTGATGCACAGTTTCCTCTCATACAGATTGATATGCAGAAGTTCTCCACTGTTCATTAATCCCTAGTTAATATTTACAAGAATTTCAACACTCATTTCTATTCCATGCAAAGAAATCAAGCACAATATCAGAGTGTATAAAGGCATTTGTCAGAGTGCATACTGGAATCCTGGGCAACTCAAGCCTGTAAGACATGAGAGCAAACACACACATCTCCAATAATTATTTTACAGTTATGCAAATGAGAATCTGTAGCCTGTGGGCATATGACTCCAACTGGAGTAAATGCTAGAAGTATGAAATCTTAATTTGTTTCTTTTCACTCACTCAGTATCAATGGATAACAAAGATTTTAATCCCAGATTTTCAAGATTTTCAACCATACATTGTGACGAATTGTTACAAGTAATAGGAATAATAATACTTAGCAACTCTATAGCCCTTTCTGTATTAGCAGTATATTGGGGTTCTTTGAACTTCCACTGGGGTGGAGTTAATTTTTTTCGTATCAGCCTGTGTTTTAGAACAGCAGACCCATAATTATTGCCTGAAATTCAGCAGTGCCACATTCTGACATTGTTGATGTTGTTTTCGAACAATAATACATAGCCATTACATAAGGTGGTTGTATATTGTCCAGCCTCCTCTGAAGGCAGTTGATACAGCCACAGGGCAAAGCCTTGTGAGTTGTTGTAGTTCATAGTTAATGTAATGCTGATCAAAACTGACAAGGATTCTTCTATCATTTTGTTACAACTATGTATAGGAGTGTAACAAAAGGTCCTTAAGCAGCTAAGAATTCTTCCATCTTCAGATCCTTCTGCCATCTAAATCCTACAGGACCAAGGGAGGGATTAAGAGCAGGAGAAAAAAAAAACCTCGCTGATGCAGTGCTGAGACTGCATGAAATAGGACTCATACCTGCAGTTTACTTACTCCCAGTCCACAGAGTTTTAATGGAGGTGTGTATTATTTAATATAAAATGTGCGTATGTTACTTAACATAAAAAACGTATACACGTGTGCACATATGTAGCAGATATCTCAGTCTGCAGCTGAAATACAGGGAGAAAAACATGCCCTAGGGCATCCTTCATTTGTCTGTTTTTTCTTCTAATCCCAGACGGGGATGAGTAAAAATAATTTTTGCTCCTCTTACTCTGGGCTTCAGTCCTGATGCTCCAAATGTTTTCAGCGTCCTCCTCTGCATAACTCTGAATCTTCCAAATTTGCCTGTGAGGAACCCACTGATGGTTTTTCAGGTCAGACAGTATGAACCTTGAAAGTGATGACCTTCCTTTGTCCTCTCAAGGGATAAGCATAGTCTGTCCCCTCTGACACAGCTGATGAACTGGGTGGTTGAATGCTTGTATTTCAGTATCACGTATCATTTAGAATAGCAGTGCTAGATCTCAAGCTGAATTTTGGGAGGTTCTGACAAGGACTTCAAGTAATAGATCTTAAAATTAAAAAAGGTGCACTTTAGATTAAGTACAATGCCACAACAGCCGGTGTAATTTTAGGTACTGTATTGTTTATAATCTGGTCTTTTCATCAGTTTATTAAAAATTGACATACGAACCAGGAAATTAAAAATGACAAAAACAATACATGTCTTAACCCTGTCTCTTCTAGAGTACAGAAAAATATCAATCTGTTTAAATTTACATCCTTACTGTTTTGGAATAAACAAGAGAAAACATTTCTGCAGTTCTAATCAAGCACAGCTCCTTCCCTCATCTATGGTCATATCAGTAGGCAAGAGGAAAAATTGCCATTTTGAATGTTCAGCCTCACCACAACTCTTCTCTACTGGCAGTTTTGGTTTCCTGTAGATGCTTACATTTCTATGCATAACCATGCATTTCTGCATATGAGTTAAACATCCAAGTTGCTATTTTTCCCAACAGAGATCTAGTCCATACAGCCCACAGAATCGAAAGAATTTGTTAAGATGAACAGTGCCAGAATCCTGTAGGGGTGAGAAAAATTGCCTTCTAGACACCACTATCTCTACAGACCAGATCTATTAACTATAGCAGAAGATAGACAGCTTATACCCACAGATACACTGTATTTTCACATCTAAATCTAGGTGCCTGAAATCTGAACCTCTCACTCACTGTAAGTATCCTATCGGAATGACAGCATAATATCCAAAAGCAGCCTTATAAAAATATGCACAGATTTGGATAACTGAAGTTTAAATGACTGACACTGTATCAGGATGTAAGAGCTGCAATTATACCCAAAATGTGATTGTCTGTTTCTCCAAGCCATTATAATAAGTTTAGGTACCACACAGCTGTAGAGGCCATTAAAGCTGCCCTTTGTGGTTAGAAATTAAAATAACAGTTTAGATGAGCAGCTAGCAATGCTACAAGTGCCGGGATAGAGAAAACAATGTTGCCTAAGTCTCCATACAAAAGAGGTGAAAGCAGAGAGAATGTCCCTCCCAAAATTTTCAGAGATATCTGAAAATGGTTTTCACAGCTCTTAAAGGGTAGCTTTAATAGAAAACCATGAATTCACTTTGCTTTCCACAAAAAGTGCATTTTTCCAACCGTAACGTTCAGTTTCAATATTTTCTCAAGACTAGAGATTCATCAAAAAGACAAATAGAGTCTGCCTTTAGTTTTTATCTTCTTAGGGTTTTTCAGAGCTCTAAGAATTGCATGCAAATCTTATAAATGAAGTTTCCAAAAGCAGCTTTGTTTAACACTGTATCTTACTGAACTACATTTTCATGACACTATTAAACTATTTGACATAGTCTGTTAGAAATAACACCAGAAACTACTGCAAAATATCAAGGTGAAATCACATTATATAACTTTTAATATCTCTCATTCAGATATTTTTCAAGAAATACTAAATATAATGAAATATGGCTAGTAATTATGCTGTATCTACTGATTTTAAAAATGTAGGAAATTTCCTGGTTTTAAAAGATTAATTTTCAAAGTATTTCTGTTTGTGCAGACAGGAACTATGAAAACTGCAAGGGAGTGGTACACTACCTATGTTACACAGTTTTTCACATTCTAGAGCATGGGTCCTGCATGGATAACCCAGGAAGAAATTCAAGCCCACTGAGACACTGTTACTTGAATGAAAAATACCAGTTAGGCCCAACTTGTCCTTCCCTTTTTATTGCCTTCATAATACTGTGAGGTTTATACAAGGTTATTGTGCAAAACACACTAAAGCACATGTCACAAGAGAAAAAAAATAATTAAGAACTGAAACTCCAGGCAGGATTTAAGGCAGCCCTGTAGGAACAAAGTTTATATTCATCTGCGGCATTTGAAAACCTTCAGTTCATCCCATAATAATACTGCATCCCCAGTAGTTATTCAGAATGAAGGATAATATGGAGATCACTACCTATAAAAACTAGTGAATATGCAATCTTATTTAGATGGGAAGTTCTAGTCAAGTAAAGTATGAATTAATAATGGACCAGTTATTCCAAAGTTCCAAAACCATGTAAATCTGATGCCACAACTTCAAAATTGGTTTTGCACAGTATAATTTTTTTCCACCCCTCAGATAGAGCAAGTTAGTTTCCATCTTCTATGCACAAAGAATAGCCAAGGAGGATGCTAGTGCAGAGCTGCCAACAAGCGATAAATTAACAACCTGGCTTCCTAGACCTTATTTTCTTCCTTTAGACAAACCACGTATATTGCTCACTAGTGCAACGGTGTTTGTTATGGAAGAGGAAATGTCCTAGCACTGGTCAAAAAGATAAAAAAAAAAGCTCAAGAATTTTTTCCGTAGAAATAAGGATAAATTTCATTATACTTTTTTAAAAATACATAACATAAAACTGTATTTATTGTTGATTTCAGAAAGATTGACAGAATGGAAAATGATGATGATGTAAGAACTGATGTCCTCTTTCCTTTATGTTTTGGGTCCTGTATCCACAGAATACCCTCACTGAGGCAATAAATATTTTTTTAAAGAGGTATCAAACACTTTAGGGAAAATTACATTCTCAGAATGGAAAGCAAGTCAAAGTGAATTAGATGAGTTGCAATCAAAATTGTATATACAAGAAGCGAACAGCTGTACTGTACAAAAGAGTAATTTAACCTGGATATCTTAATTAAAAAAAATTATCGACTTTAAACTGAGCAAATACCATTTGTGTATAAAGTCACCCAACTTTCTATACATTAGGGATACTTTTTCAAAACTTATGAAAACAAGTCAACTCAGGAAGATAAAGGTTTATTACTACAATATTAGATCAAATCGGCTGACCAGAGGTTTTCTGGGACTCAAGGTAAATGCCATGAACTGCCCTAGAACAGCCTGTTAGAGGATCAGGGTAGAGAGTCAGTCTAAAAAAGACTCTAATCTGGTAATGTGGGAAAGTATTACTGTTAAAACAAAATTCTAAATTAGAAGTGGGTTATATACACCAAACATTTTTTCTGATGAAAGGAAATGACCCACAGTAGCTCTGGAGAAATAAATATTAACAATTAAGGAAAGGAAAATGGAAAATTGGTCTGAGAACTGTCGTCTTAGCTGTATAGCTCAAATGCCTTTGCTGGTCCTTTGAGACTTCAGCACAACAAAAGCTTTTCCCTCTAACTAAGGATTTTCTAAGAACTTAACATACAACACTGCAAATATTATTTCCTTTGTTAAAATTACCTTCACTTTACATCCATAGACAGATGATTCTAAGGAAGAGTGTTCACATTGATTTGTTTTACTTCAGAGGCCTTGCATTCATACCATTTAAATCATCATACAATTAATTTTCCTTACATAAGTAATTTTTGAATACGGCATTTCTTTCTTACTTTCAGGTTCTATTACAATTACTGTAACATATTGCACCAATAAAAGATTTACATCTAGATAAAACACTTTTCATTTTGAAAGTGTTTCTGATTTCAAAACCTGTCAGCATTGCAAGGGCATACCAGCCTTCCCCTCAGGGCTTACAAAATTATTGTTGCCTAAAATAGTTCATTTCTGGCAAGTTGCTGGGAAGAGACCTTTCTTTAATTTCTGCAGTTCAGAAATGGTTGGTTGATGATAACAAAAGGCTAAGTGGATTTTGCCCAGTAGCTACTGCTCATAGGCACAAATGGCGCCTTTCTTTTGGACTGTAACAGTCTTTGACCTTTGAAGTTTGTTTTCCTCATTTTGTTCCTGATGCTTTTTACAATGGTAAGAACACTTCCGTTTTTGCATCAGAAAAGGCTTTCCTCCTTCTTTCTCGATGTTTCTATATAACAGCATTAAGCACAAAGCAGCTTCCTATCTGAGGACATATTTACATCTTGGAGAACATCTTGATAATTCTCTATTATTGTGTTTACGTGAGTGAACACATATATTCACACACATATCTGTAAAAGGCTTTTGTCCTTTTCACCAATTTTATTTATTGTTGCAATTACTATAAATGAACTATTTAAAACTGCATCCTAAAAAAGACAGAAATAACATCTGCAGCAGTAATGTTTGACTGTGATAACCTAACCGGGAAATATTAACATAGTTCTAAGAAAAAGGAATGGCAAGTAAAAAGTGTAAAAAAAAAAAAAAATTAAAAAACACAGAACAGAAGGTTGTGGGGTCACTTGTGGAAAATGAGTAATTTTAGTGTAAAACAAGATTGTCACTATAAGTTCTGTTAGAAGAATGAAAAGGTCAGTTCTGACAAAAAATTTAATGTCAGGTCTTATTTTCTAAAAGTATTGAATATTTTTCTATCCTCTTGCTTGGGAAGAAGTTCTGTGGTTTGAAAACTTCAGGTTTCTGAGTTCTTATGGACTTGAATATGAAATATCTCATCTGTACCTTTACAAGAAAGAAGGATAGTTCTAAATGACAGTACAAGGTAGGATAGGATTAGAAGATCTGGCACTCCGGAAAATGTGGTAACTTCAAGGTGGGCGTATGTCATATGGAATGCACAGCCAAATTTATACATGCCAAAAGAAACAGTCAGCTCTGGCAGAAAATGAATAATGAGGTAGAGATAAGGACTATGTAGGTGATAAATTGCATATGTCAAAACAGTCACAAAAAATCTTTTTCTTCATTTAAAAAATGAAGTTCACATACTGTTATAGCTGGGGATATGTGAATATTCAAAAGAACAAAACCTGAACTTTACCACAACTCATTTATCTCTTTTTTTTTTCTACTAGTGACCCAAATTAAGCAAGTACCAGACTTAAGGAAAAAGAAAACACCCTTTTGTATGTAAAAAAATATGATAAAATACTATTTTGGCACATAAAAGCACCAAAGATTATATTAGTTTTGAAAATGTAAGATTATCATGGGAAAAAAGAAATCAGGCACATCATGGCAAGGTGCTGTACTCTAATTTGTAGATAATACAGGGGGTGGTGTTGGGGAGGTTGTTCGGGGTGCCTCTGTTAAGATGTAAGTTCAGATATTTTATCCACAAGAAAAAGCTGCAAGCTGGCAGTTGGGATCTCATGGAAGGAATACAGACAGAACAGTCGATCCGTGTACATCTGGAAGTTTCCTTAAAGGACTACACAAGGATCAGAGGTTTACTACAAATTAAAAGATATGTTTGTAACATCACATCAAATAAGAAAGCCTAAATGTAATGAATAAAAGTATTCTTGCTAAAAAATGGTATGAGGTCCTAGGAGACAGATACCACAGTTATTTTTTTATAATAATGATTGCTTTGGCCACTGCAGATGGGCAGACCATATCACCCCATATGTAAATATTCCCGTAATGACTTCTACACATGCAAAAGGGGAAAACCATGCAGTGTGCAAAACATTTACAGTTTAGCGATACTACCCTTAGAGCCAAGCAGACTTCAGCCAGATTCTGGCCATTTCCTGAGCTAACAGTGAAGCAGAACACGTGGAGCTTTCCTTTACCGATGCTGTAGTTTTACACTACAAAGGATGTCTGCAAACTCCTGTTTCAGGCAACATTTCAAGGGAATTTTCATTTCTAAATAGCCACACTGAAGTGGAAATGTTTTTTGATATAAACTTTCTTCCCGTTGACAGCTGGCATTTTTAGTTTTGAGAACTTTGTGAAGTTTCACTCAAGCTACCTAAGAGGAAAAGATTTGGAACATGAATTGAATAAATTGGTCAAGCAGTATTTGTATTGTGCTGTCAGCCAACATGGGAAAAGGCACGCAGGATACCTGATTCCAGAAATAAGACAGTTTTCAAGACTGATTTCTTTCTACATATATATATATGTGTGTATGTGTGTGCATACGTACATATATATTGCAAGGTTAGAAACAACGACAGATTTTAGTGCATTATAAAAAATATTTTTGTTTTAGACACATTTAAATGTAAAATTAATTAATTATTAATTATATTTCACAACACTGAGTTGAAAATGAACTTTAAAATTAAAAATATTGTCGCCATGAATTCCAAAATGACCTGGTTTAAAAGATTTCATATACACCTCAGTAAAACTGGTCTTTGCCAGATTTCAATGACTGTATTTGTGGAGTGCTGACAGTTACTTCATAACTTCCATACTTTATAATTACACACCCAGTTAGGCATTTTACTACCTAGCACATTTTAAAGCCTGCAAGCATTGGTCCTTTTGTGTGGAGCTGAAGGAAGATACAGATGAAGTACAAGTATGGCCACATAGCCTATCTTGTGTGTATGTGAAGGACTGGGAGTTTGAAGATGTGTAGTGGCTACATTTAGGGACTCCTAGGATGGGGGCACAGAGGAGGAATGGTGTGGAGATACTAAAGAGTATCTGCCTATTTTCAAAAAAAGGCACTTATTACCACAGTAGCTGTTGTTGCCAATGGTGGCAGTTGAACAAAGTTTCAGAGTGTTTAAAGTGTCCGAACTGAACCTACCAGTCTTTCATTCTTTATATTCCCTCTGAAACAAAGATGCTGAAAAATCCACTATTTAACACAAAAGAGATGCAGAAAAAGATTTTTTTACTGTCTCCCCTCCATCTTTCCCAGAAGTTCCTATGAGCTTCTTTTTCAAAAGGAACACATTTGTGGACCAGAAGGGTCCTCCTTTTGGGGGCACAGATAGGGGAAAGAATGACTACAAGATTTCCATTTCGCACTACTCTCACACAGACACAGCTTACAGAGTGGGAGACTGCAGAGTGAACCCCTAAGCCAGATGGACCTTCTTTGTGGGCTGGGCTACCATGTAGGATTCATTGATAGATTCCACAAGCATTATTCGAAATTGCAGTTACTTTACAGATCTCCTCTGCTTGCCCTGGTACTACCGAGCTTCTTTCTCCAAATCCTCAAGCTTTCGAGGTATTTCCCCTGTAGCACTCTCTATGTTTATAGCTTGATGACTAAGAAATGTTTCAAACTTTCCACTCCCCTAATGTACTTTAGGTGAATTTGTAAAATACTAAATTGCTCCATATCTTTGAGCTAAATCATATCGTCTATGTGAAAAATTCACCCCCCTCACCAATTCTATTTTTGTTGATGCTTTTTCTACACTTAACTTGTCTTGACTTGTCTACACAGCATTTAACACTTCCATTGTTTGATTTTCAAACCACTGAACAGAAAGTTCTTTCTGATTATGTAGGATTTTTGAAGTAGGATTTTTTGAAATCATATTTTCTGTTTGCTTATTTGCATAGAAGCACTGAAAATGGTCTTCCAGTCCTTCATCTATTCGCACCTTTGTAGGTGCTTAAACTCTGGAATAAAGTGTGAATTTATTGAATCATCACCCCACATGAGTTTCATTTAAGAAGCTTCACAGGAATGTGTTGGCATCACATTCCAATTACCTCCGAAAGAAAAGCTGAGCTTCGTGCAAATGAATAAGTATAATTTTAGAATTGTCTGTAACATAGAAATAAAAGAGAGGAAAAAATCAAACTGAGACTATTTTAACCCTATTCAGATCTTAAGCCATCTCAATAGTGAGCTGATTGCTCAGCCTTCCACTCGTTAGGTCAGGTAACAATATGACATTTAAAATGCTTGCTAAAAAGTTAGAATTCCTCAGTTACAGTGAGTTCATTTAATATTGCTTTAGAAACCTTTTATAACAGTGTAATGGCAGACCTTAATTTATTCCAATTATCATTTGTTCACTTTGATTTACGAACAGTGGAGCTGAAATAATCAACCCTTTTTGCTCCTTAGGCTTCCAAGAATATATTTTCCTGAGTATTATCCCAGCGATCTTTTTGCAGCCATGACACATACTAATTGCAAATGCCTAATTTTATGATAAGGAATGGTATTAGCAGACAATTAAGGACAAGATCAATGGTTGCTCTGTACTGCAACGCACAAAAAAACAGTTCTCTGAATAAAATTTTATTCTCAGTAAATGTATATGGCCAACATTGAAAACATACACATTCAATTCTTAAAAGGTGTGTCTGCAAAAGGAATAAGCTTCAGTAACAAGTGAAAAAAAGCCCTTGGGATTTGTACCATTTATTACAGATTAATAGATCTCACCCTGTCTACTTCTGTGGCCCCAGTGCCTGACAACTTTTTGACACATCTAAGGTTGGGGGTGGGCATGGATTTTTTTTCAAGCTGTGTGCACTGAAAATATGGGAATGGCAGTGGCTGTGAAAAACAATGTTTTAGATTTATTTATTCTCTTGGTATAATTCAACATATACTGGCAGTGAGTGCATGTCAGAGGTAAAACAAGGCCAATGACGACAGCAGGACTGGTTTTTTTCAAGATATACAAGATTCTATAAATTTCTTCCCTTTGAAACCTTCAGACTTCCAACAGCAAGCCTGGACAAACCTCTTTAAGGTTTAATTATCACTGTTAATTATCACTGTTTTGTGCCATACAGTCTTTTTCATTGCTGATTGACTAAGAATTTTTGTGCAGAGCACTACCACTAGTTGGCAGAGGAAACTCTTGAAAAGCCATGGGAAACACTGACTTTCTCTAAACTCTAAGCTTGACTTTTAAACATTTTGTGAGAAAAAGGAATTTCATTTCATTATAAAAGAATGCTCAAAGGCATGAGGCAATCCCTCAGAGTAAGCAGATGAACTTGTCAAAAAAAAAAAAAACAAACCACATAGAAATTCTAGAATTAAGTGACCTTCATTTTTTGAGCCTTATCACATGGTTCCAACCTGATCTATCTGCAGCTCAGGCTCTCTGTACAGGCATTTGCTATTTGGAAACATTAGTGGGGTGCTCTACACATTATCAGGGAGGTAATTAGTAGATTTTTACTAAAATTAATATATATTTTACTCTTTAAACATACATATATTTATAGACGGTTAGCAGTTACAAAAGAATTACATTACATTCCTTGATTCCTAATGCTGTTTGATTGGATAAAACTGTATTTAGCCCTCCCTTATCCCTTGCCTTGACCCTTAAGTATTTGTTTTGATTCTTTCTCCCGGAGAAAATAAAGTGATTGAGGGGCTTTAGTTGCCTGCCAACAGCTACACCCAGCATAGCTTTAACTTGTTCAACCTTACTTCTGTTCCTATGTGTCAACAAGCCTGCCTATCTTTACCTTCTGTCCCTTATTTTTCACAGTGATTAAAGAACAACTGATTCAACAGAGTATGCAGCAGATGGTAATACACTGTAGAGGGTAGTAGATTATTTCTGTTTACTTTGTTACAAAACTTAACCCATACTTTTAAGTGCTATGCCTTTTTTGCTTAGAAATGTCTTTATTCAGACAGAAAGTTTTGTTTTGGATGCTAATTTGATAAGCCATGCACACTTTGTCTTCTGCTTCACCATTCAAAATTTCAGTTTACAGATGACAAATGCACCTAGCTACAGAAAGCTGTAATGTTTCTGGAAGGGGCTGGTGTTGCATGGTCGAAGTGAACTGACTTCTAACAAAGAGCCAATAGGGCTCTTGAGCAGTTAGCTATACCAGCTAACTCAGCCAGAAGGGTTATTCCCCCTGTAGCTGTTTTTCATGATTTGCACTCATAAAATGCTCCCATGGTTGCTATACACACCAAATAATAATAAGCTCAAGTTTTATGTTTGTTGCCTAACATCCTTAACAAACACATGCTGCTACTGAGCATTTTTATTATGGACTGGTGACAAGATAGATTTAATAGAATGCTTTTTCTACACCACTACTAATTTGATGAATACAGCTAATTTAAAACCCTTCCTGACACACTGCTCATAGAGTTAAGTATATTTATAAGTACATTTTATTTAAACAAAAAAAGCAAAGTACTTGAAGGCCAGACATTTTATGTAAGGCAAATTCTTTAATGACTGGATAGCTTCACATAAATAGTTCTTGAAAGAATGCATAAAAAATAAAAATACAATATTTTTCTACTTTTCTTTTAATTTCTGGAAAAGGTGATCAGCATCAGATAGCATTTTAGAAAACTAAAATAAAATTCTTTGCATTTCAAGTAAACTCATGAGTACGTACATTGCTGTTGAATTGATTTTGTTGGTTAGAACGCCCAAATCTATGGTTTTATCACTGGACAGGCACTACTGCAGGCTTTTTGTCAGACTTTCCTTTGGCCTTAATCTGGTATGTGAATGCAAAAAAAAAACCCAAAAAGCATCTGGATAATTATAACAGGCCTGAAAGACCTGAATTGATGCACATATTATATACCTGCAGTCACGTACCCAGTTTTATTCTTTCGCTGTTTAATTTAATTTCATAATGACTCATCAGCTGAAGGTAGCTGTGACTCACAATGCAAACCAGAAAGTGCCTACTTGACCTATTTAGGCAAAATATTAACTTGAAATTGTTTGAGTTATATGAGTTCCTCACTAGTCTTGGATTGGTCCAATTTTTCTTTTCCCAACCCTGGTTCCCCTCCTTGTATGATGTTTATCCCTAGCCACCTTTTTCTTTTCCTATTTACATTAAAATTAATGTATCTAAATGGCAGTTCTGTTGGGGTAGTAGCTCCAGTACTTGGTAGTTTACGAAGCAGTAACTTTTGTTTTCTCAAGGTATACCTGTTCTAAATGTAGCAGAATTATTTAATGCTTTTCTAAGGCTGAGTGTGAGAACTGCAGATTACTACAGGGACACAACATCCATTTATCTAGTCAATTCAAGAAATGTGGCAGTAATGGCACTTAAGAGTCAATTTACTATTCAGCTATATTAACTTACACATTCCTTTTTAAACTACATATGGCTGATTGCTAATTTACTTGTTAGTTCAGAGATCTGCAGAAAATTGAAAAAAATTTTCTTTCATCAACAACCTTGTTAGGAGAAGCCAAATGGTTTTTGATACAAAAGACTAGATTCATCACAGGCACGTATAAAGTAAATTCTGGAATCAATTGTAAAATCATCCTAAATTTCATGTTTTCACATTTAAAAGACTACCACTCACCCCAATCAGAAATGATACCTTTTTTAATTGGAGATGCGTATTTACATATGCAAATTGAGATTTTTATCTGGAAGTGAATGAGGATGTCTCATAATTGTAAAACAGTTAAGATCATCCTAATGAAAGCATCTCTATAGAAATTTGAACTTGGAAGAGCAGAATAAACACTAGATTTAATTATTTGCAGTGCTGAGATGGGTCTGTGTCAGCTTGCAAAGAATCTAACAGTCCTAAACGTACAAAGTGCTCATACATATTAATGCAGTATTCAGATGTACAAATCCTAGAACTGCAGATTTTTTCAATCCCTACAGGTAGAAATATTACAGGAAAAAAAAGAAAAAGAAGAGAACGTGATATTTCACATTCATACTAATGCATTTTGAGGAAGAAAAATAGATACATATTTAAGAGGCCTTATGGAGATCTTTAAAAGTTTTCTGCTTTATGACTGTAGTTAGTCACACTCTTTTCCTCACATACACTTTTTCTGCCCCGTATGTCTTCTAAAATCCAGTTGGTCACTTTGTTCTATTCTTTGATACTTCTACCACAGCTTGACACGTGGCCATATAACACAGAGTATTTCTGTTATGGCCAGAATTTGTTTGTTCTTTGGCTAAAGACAACCTTACAGTGACTGAGAGAATTAACTGAAGTCCCAAGAATTTACAGTGTTTCCTGGCATAGATTACAATATGAACCATATTAACATCATATTCTCAGCACCCATGAAGTAAGACTGATTTTATTCATGCATCTAATCAGGGGTTATGTTACATTCTTAGTCATGTTTTGTTTTAAAAACAGAGAGCCTGATGAAAAATCAGATAGAAAGAACCGAATGAGCAGGAGAAGTTAGTTCACAAAGCGTTATGTTGTATCACTATTCCTTTCAAAACTCCAAGTGGTTTTTTTCTATTCTGTTAATCAGGAGAGTAAATCCAATACAATATACAGGTAATACAATATGGCAAAAAATATACAGGGCAGCTGCTCTGAGCAGTAGAAGAAATTATAGGTATTTTGTCACCGGTTTGGCCGAGGCCGAGCCAAGGTCCAATGACGATAATACCCTTCCCTATCCCACCAGAGATAGGAGAAGGGAGAAAAGAATTAGTGAGGCCTCTAAAATGCTTTTTGGAAAACTGAAACCAACTTTCATAACACTACAAGCAGATATATATAAAATACAAAGGAAAACCAGTGAGATATTGAGGGTTTTGGGAAAGCGAGAGTTAACCCACGGTCAGTAGCAACAGCGAAACCGATCTGCGGCGGCGATCCGAGATGGTGGCAGCCACGTGGTTCTGCC
>NW_010394640.1:26224-26520 GCF_000710305.1 Buceros rhinoceros silvestris
AACCCTCCCAGTCTCTATCGTGGGTTGAGGCAAAAGCAAAGGCAAACAGCTCTCGGGTGCGCGGGCAGTCCGGGCTCGACTTGGCGCTTGCGGCAGGGCTCCAAACTGGCGTAAAAAGGTGGTGCAGCGGCTTTTCCAGTGCAGCGGCTCCGGATGGCAAAAGCAGCTCAGTCAGTTCTCGGGCACAGTGGAAAAAGCAGCGACCGGCGGCGGGGTGGCGAAGGGGCTCGGTCCCTGTGGTGTGACTGAAAGTCGTGAGGGGCTTGGTCGGTCCTTGGATGGAGCGTGGTGTCTTC
>NW_010394641.1:0-8077 GCF_000710305.1 Buceros rhinoceros silvestris
CCCCCCGCCCGCCCTGCTGCGGCCTGCCCTCGGGGGTGCAGGCCCGGCTCAGGGCGCCAGCTGGTCCACCTTCTCCTCCCGCCGGTCGGCCAAGTGCGACTGGATGATCTCGGCAAAGAGGTTCCTCTTCAGCAGGGTGTAGGCCAGGGGCAGCAGCTGGGCCACCGTCTTGTGGAAGTACTGCAGGCGAGAGGGAAAACGAGGGTAGCCCTCGAGGTACGCTCTACCTTCAGCCAACCCACCGCGCCCAAGCTCACACTGCACCTCCAGCAGCCCCAGCGAGGCCAGGCTGGGTTACCAGAGCAGCTGCAGTGAGAGGGGGAAATCTATTTTTAGCAGTGCACAAGATGACAACTGTTGTCAAGGCACACAGGAATCCAGCCTGCGGTTGAAGTCCTGTCACACTGCACAGCTCAAGGGGGTTATGAAGTACTTCAGAAGTCAGAGCATGTTTAGCATTTGTGACGGTTACTGTACATGTAAGCCCACTGCACCTCCCCTGTGAAGGGGAAGAGGGTTAAGTCTTTTTCCATGTCTGGAGTCACTGTCACTTCTGGCTCTGTACACAAGGGGACAGCCAGGCTCTCTTCCCCATCAGAACCAGCAAGCAGCTCCAAGAACCTACAGACAAGCAAAAACACTGGGACCAAACCATGGTGTTAACTTGTGTGTGAGGCCGCTGTTTTTTCTTTTTGACACTGCCGGAATTCATCAGTGATTACCCCACAGGCCAAGATGGAGGTTTGCCCACTCAGCCAGCTGGAAGTAACTGTTTCCTTCACTGCTCTTCCAGGTTTAGGAAAGATGAGCAGCTGAAGCAGCACAGTCACTGAAGGAAGGGTCCTCAAACTGGGTATCAGAGGAAGATGCAATACATTCTCAGATGCTGTAAGGAACTTACGAGAGCAGGGCAGGAAATTTAAGAAACAATAATTTAACAGTGTATGGACAGAGCAGTGTATTTTCCTTCATTTCAGTGACTAAGTCTTTTAACTACTGTTTAGCATGACTTTTCTGGCTTACATTTAGTAATTCTAGATTTTTATCTGTCTGGTGCTTTGGAGCACCCCTTAGCCAATACTGGTTTTACTCAAAGAAGCTATTCAGCACAAGTGTCTCTACGACCATCCATCCATTCCTACTACACTGATGTTAAAGCTTCCTTATATGTTATTATTTCCCAGCCACAGATTTACTACATGACCCCTTCCATCAGTGGGGCAGCAACTAATACAGAACAGGAAGCATTAAGTAGAATCTTTGGTTGTGATTAAGTGCTGCTAAGTCAGTCAGCTTATTTATGATACTCATTGTCAACATGGAACCAGAGACACCTGGTGGGTGGTCTCCTGTACAGCCACTCAGGCAGCACAGGCAGGTAACTGACCTAGGCTCACAGTTTTTTCAGCTGGGGTTTCTACAAACACTAAGCCTGTTTCTTGATCCCATTGAACACAAGCGCTTGCACCCGTACAAGTATTTTGGGGCTACAGCTATCCAGTGTCTGGATCAGACATTCTGCACTTTTAGGAGTCTAGTGACAACTCACTGTCTTAAGCACATCGAATCACAACAGTTAAATGCTGCTTAAGTGCTTCTGCATTGCAGGATTGTGCTTTCACACACACACATTTGAATTTAACATGGAATGATGTCATAAGTGTGACTTTAAAAGTCTCCATGAATTAAGAATATTCTTGTACACTTTCAGAATTCCTAGGGATAATTATGCAAGAGGTAGGAATAAAAACCTATGACACAAACCAACTCCTGATCCATGCATAAAATAACACATGATTTTGTGAAGTATGATTGTTGCAGTACTCACATGTGATCCATAGCAAAACAGGTCCACACCCAGTTCATACCCCATTCCATAGTCACACTCATCATTAGCAAATTGAACCAAGGTCATCATTTCCTGAATGGGTGCAAAGGCCTTCAGCCTCTCATCATCAGTAGGAGCATCGACAATGGCCTTACAAATTTTTTTAAGATTAGCTGCGAAAAAACAAAAGCAGAAATATTTAGATGTTTAAATACAGAAATTGAATATTGCACAGAAGTAGTTTCTGACAAAACCAGACCTGTGGGTCTGACACGAAGACTAAGTGGGCATGCCCTGAGCTGCTGGCAAAAAAATTTCCCCTTTTCTTTGCTGTTCATTTTTGCCCCCTGCCCATCTGTCTCAGTTCCCCATAGAGACAAGTATTTGTGTGCTCAAATGCATCAAACTGATTCTGGTTAGAACACTACTGGGAGAAGGGGAGTAATAAGGAATAAACCTAGAAATCCCTGAATATAGATCAGTTTTTTGGATCCACCTCCTGTATGGCTGTGCCAATACAAAAGAGAGGATGGTCTGAACTGTTACTTCAGGAATGATTATTTCAGATTTTGCACATTTCATTGATTCTCATGTAGTTCATTTGAAGAAAATACATTAAAACTTAAAGGCAGAAGTTTTAACCATTGCATTTTACTCCTTCATATTCTTTGAGTGGGAAACACAAGGCAGTTTGGTTTTTGCAGAGTAGCTGTGTGACTGGAGGTTGTTTACTTAGCTAAAGCAGAATATAGCAAACCAGATATTTACCATTTGTTTCGGGAAGTTCTCTGTATCCGACATCATTTTTGTCTACAGGAACAACTAGGCCTGCTCCATGAAATGCTTTGGTCACCACCTAAAAAGATACAGGAAATTGAATTTAGCACTGTAAGTCAGTACTGTGACATAAAACCACTCACCTCACTGAACAACATTAACCCCGACCGCTGGTGGGCAAACCTAATAGTGTCCAGGCTCCAGGATATCAACAGTTTCAAATTATACCACAGTTTACTTTTGAGTACTGAAGTTTAAAGTAACTGGTAACTCCATTTCAGTCAATTTCTGAAACCTAGGAATCCTTGTAGTCACACTGCTTAGTCACTTCCTACTATAATTATTTGACAGGTATGTAAGAAACCTCTGCTACTGATCCCTATCATCCTTAATAGTCCTGCTTCCAATAGATCCAACCCAACCATTTTACTCTTCACTTCGAAGCAGCTTTCTCCATGCTTCCCATTTGGTTTAGTTTTTAGACTATTTCCCTTATTGTTTTGGTGGTTGTTTTTTTAATTGAATGCCAAGCTATGGTATACAAGAGTAAAGTGCTTTGATTTAATCTAATTATTTGGAACACACTTGTATGGATCTTCCCTCTCCTGAAGTTTTAGAGAGCACTGGTTAGCTCTGGAAATTCCTAAGTGAAGCATCCTTACTGACTAGAAGATAAAAAACCCCCAGGCAAGTAAATGAAAAAATTAACAGAACTTAGTCCTCTCCAGTGGATCAGGAAAGTCATACTTTCTTATCTCTTTGTTTCATCTTCATGGTTTTTTGCTCCAGAGAATAACCCAATTCTTTTGCTGTTCTTGTTAGCTTTTTGTCTATGTCTTTCAAAATTGCAGTTTTATTTTTGTCAGTCACTTCCTTCAGTTTTTTTGACAAAAATAA
This sequence comes from Buceros rhinoceros silvestris, assembly GCF_000710305.1. Classification (NCBI taxonomy): domain Eukaryota; kingdom Metazoa; phylum Chordata; class Aves; order Bucerotiformes; family Bucerotidae; genus Buceros; species Buceros rhinoceros. The sequence goes on from NW_010394641.1 coordinate 3,503, forward strand.
TCTGTAAACACAAAAAAACCACATCTTAAAAGAGTTTAACAGAACAAACAAGCCTTCCCATCACTAAACCTCCAGATCTCAATGAAGATTACTGTCATGGGTTTATTTATACACACAGACTGGGGAATACAAGCTTCCTAACAAGAAGAGACTAAAAGAGTTGGGTACAAACAGTACTTGGGCATTTCCTATCTGTGTGTGCATCACAGTTTAGTTAATGCAGTCTGCAGGTGCTGAAGATTTTCCTGGAATCAGTTCATTCATCCTGGACTCCTGTCCATCCTTCTCGCAAGAATTCAGTTTGCTACGTCAGTGCCAATACACTATTTGTCATCCAAGTCATGCACACAAATACATTTTTATGACTTCCATCATGGTGCTTCCAAAACAAATGTCCTTGTTTAACTTTGCACTACACAAGGGTTGCTTGGCAGGAGCTATTCCTCAGCATGCGTTCTCTTACTGACACATGTCTGTCCCTAGTGAGCTTCTGCTGTTTGACTGACAGGTGATGAAATCAGTTGTTCACATTCATGATGCAGGACCATGTAAAGCTTCATGAATCATACTGAATTACATATCCATATAAATGTTATCCTGCCCCAGGTCAGAAATGTTCTTGTAGTTATCCATTAGATAAAAATACTGATGTATTTTTGTATGTAGGGAAGAACAACAACTAGATGCAACTCATTTAGTTGCATCAGATTCACATTCCACTCACCACTGTTGGAGATGCCCTTTCTTCACTTAGGATGTATTTAACACGCCCAGCTTTCTTCCCTAAAGAGCCTATCCCTACCAACGTATTTAGTCAGTGAGATAACTAACACATCTCTATTTTACTTTAAAATGAAAACTCCATCAAGAAGCCTGTTAAGACTTTTGAGAATACCTTAAAGCTTCCTAGCAGAAGCAGGAAATGAGAGTTTGAGAAAAAGATACATAAGTTACCTGCATTATTTCACAACACATCTACTGATTAATAGTTTCTCTTCTACTGCTTATAAATAAAAGTATATATGAACCTTACTTGACTGCGGCGAAGACATTATCACCAACTTGTGAAATCGCACAGCCCTTCTTAGCTTCATTTGCACCAACCCACACTGGAAGCTCATCTGGCACATCCCTATTTATGAAAGAGTACACACAGTCAAGCTGTGTCCGTTTCTCCTATTTCAAAGTGAAATTAACCTTCTGCCTCACCGCACTGCCATCTCCTCCAGAAAACTAAGAAACACACTTAGATCTAAAGCTCTAAAAATCTTATAGTGCAGCTTTGAAAGGAGCTTGTATCAACACATGCAAAGAGAATACATGTTCCCTTTATTCCTAAGTCTTGACTACTACCTCTAAGTATCATGACAAAAGTTGAAGACTAACACATGAATGTGCTCTGGAGAGTTGGGGGAGGCAGTTCAATAAATATTTAAATCTAGTCTTCAACTCCAGTATCTATGATACTTTGTAATAGAAGGTATCAACCCATGTGGCAATATCCTACAACAGAAGGGAAAGATTCTTGTTTGGTGGCAGTGCACAATCTCAAATCCTGTCAAGTGGAAAAAAGGAGCAAAAGCTACACGTAATTATAGTCCATCAAGAGCATATATTAAATACAATACCTGAAATATCCCATGTGATACTGTGTTTTGCTATCCCCAACAAGTATGGTCTGGAATTCTGGGGGATCATAGAAGAATCTCCAGTGAAGATTGAAGTCTGGATCTGATGATTTTACTTTTTTGTGTTTTCCAGCAAGAATATCATATGGTCCAACAAGCGTAAGTCCAACACTTGACACAAGTGCATCTGAAAAGCAAAGCACGAACTGGTTTACTTTCTGGCGGGTGTGTATATAAACTAAGAAGTTCCTGTGTCACTCAAGTATCAAAAGGTTCCATAAATCCAAACTGCCAAACACTTTGTTTACAAGACAAGGAAACCTGAGACATTCTTTTATTCAGATAGCTTTCATTCGAGAGTCAGGTTATACACTTCTCATAAGTAGTAGTGGTCAATGGTTCAATATTCAGATGGAGATCAGTGACAAGTGGTGTCCCTCAGGGGTCCATACTAGAACGAGTGCTGTGTAATATCTTCATCAGTGACACAGACAGCAGGATCACTGCACCCTCAGCAAGTTTGCAGATGACACTAAGCTGAATGGTGCAGTCGACACACCTGAGTGACAGGATGCCACCCAGAGGGACAAGGACAGGCTGGAGAAGTGGGCCCTTGTGAACCTCATGAAGTTCACCAAGACCACATGCAAGGTCCTGCACCTGGGTATAGATGATCCTCAATATCAATACAGGCTGGGAGGTGATGGGATTTGAAAGCAGCCCTGCAGAGAATGACTTGGGGGTACTGGCGGATGAAAGGCTGGACATGAGCTGACGAAGTGCACTGGCAGCCCAGAAAGCCAACAGTATCCTGGGCTGCATCAGAAGCAGCATGGCCAGGAGGTTGAGTTGCTCTACTCCACTCTGGTGAGACCTCAGCTGGAGTGCTGTGTCCAGCTCTGGAGTTGTCAGCACAAGAAAGAAGTTAAACTGCTGGAGCGGGTCCAGAGGAGGGCCACAAAAATGACCAGAGGGCTGGAGCACCTCTGCTGTGAGGACAGGCTGAGAGAGTTGGGGTTCAGCCTGGAGAAGAGGAGGTTCTGGGCAGACATTACTGCAGCCTTCCAGTACTTAAAGGGGGCTTACAGAAAAGATGGGGACAGTCTTTTTAGCAGCACCTGTTGTAACAGGATAAGGGGTGATGGTTTTAAACTAGAAGAGGGGAGATTCAGACTAGATATAAAGAGAAAATTTTTACATTGAGGGTGGTGGAACACTGCAAGAGCTTGCCCAGAAGGGTGGCAGAAGCCCCATCCCACGTCAGGTTGGACAGTGCTCTGGGCAACCTGATCTAGTTGAAGATATCCCTGCTCACTGGTATTGGACTAAATCACCCGCAGAAGTCCCTTCCAACCCAAAACATTCTAAAAGAAGCTGTCATTTCTAGAGCACCCAGGAACCCTGGGTGCCACATTCTGTTATGTAACAAGTTTGGGGAAGCTGAAACCTGACTGATGTGAGGAAACTTCAGTTCCATACTAAACATTTTAAGTGTACTTGCAAGAAAGGCAGATTTCAAAAACATGTGGTCCCTCTGTATTACCTGATTTAAGTAATTATATTTCAAAGATCATGAAATGATCATCTCTATGATGACTTCATAGAGTCACGTCACTATGATTACCTTTAGCATTCTTGTTTACATTCACGTAAATATCCTAAATCTCAACTGAAAAATGAAGCAGCATTAGAATGCATCTGACCACCTCCAGTTTGCCTGCCTTCAGGCTGGTTTTGAAAATGAAAGTTAGAAAAGGCAAAAAATATTTAAAAACCCACCACTTGGTTTCTCAGGATCTAGGTCTTCACAAAACTTCCAGAATTGATAGAAGTCTTCAGGCAGTTTAAGCCGATAGCATTCTTCTGCTTCTTGACAAAGGCTGTCGGGGATATCTGTTCGATTTGGCCTTCTCTTCTTGACATCTCTGTTTTTTTCACACTGCAGATAAAAAGAAGAAAACGAAGTTCATTTAGTTGCTTTCTGCCAGCTCTACTGAAGAATTTTACATGGCTTCTGTATTCACAGAGGAACAATCATTAAGACCATTAAGTCATGCATGTTACTTAAACCAGCACATATACAGATTAGAACATCTGTTTTGGACAGAATATCTTAAGAGTATATTATGTGCTAAACAAACGAACAGAGTAGTAGTTCACTATTTAATAGGTCAATAGAACAACAGAAGCACTTTTATTAGTTAATCAAGCAAAGGACTGAGCAATCCCAAAGTTCTACATTACTTTAAAAATTACCATTTCCTATCACACAGCAGTTTGCATCCGGTAAACTTACGTGGCTGACAGACAGCTGGAGGTAGGGATGCTCTTTTGTCCTGTCTGGTTAACTGACACAACAAAAATCCCAGAAGTACTCTGCTATTCAACACGTGCAGACCTGGTGCAGTTTATAGCATGACATTTTAAGAGCAGCTTAAAGCATACGTTGTTTTTTAAAAAATGATGCAACATGAACCAAAACAGGCTAAGAAACGACCCATTCAAGCGGGCACACTACTGAAGTGCTCAACTCAACCACCTCATCCCACATAAGGCTCTAAGAATTAGTAGGGATCACTATCTCCCTGTTTCAAAGAATAATTAACTAAGATAATAACTAGTAGTTCTCTAAATTTTTAAAAAGGCAGCATTTTTTTTTTATTATTTTCTCGGTGGGACAGTACAACGCAGCAGACATTCCACCTCTTCAGCGGGCCGCCATCAGGTGCTTCACTGTACCACGGGTACCCGTTCCCAGCCGCAGACACCCGGGGCAGATGAGGCGGCTGCGGCGGTTGCCGTTTACAGCGCACCTGAGGCGCGGCGGCCCCCCGGGAGACGCCCGGGTAGAGAGGAGGGGTTCCCGCGTCGGGGAACAAGGGGCCTCTCGGGCTTTCCTCAAAGCGACAGAGCAAACCAGAACGAGGAGCGAGGAGGCGGAGGCCGG
>NW_010394642.1:0-9449 GCF_000710305.1 Buceros rhinoceros silvestris
GGGGAATGTCACAGACACTGATAAAGCTCGTATGTGACTCCAGATTCCCAGATTTGAAATCAGACCTGTGTTTTTGATTTTCCTATACAACTGATCTGCAAAACTAATTATTCTATCACTATCCATAGCATCTGTCTAACACTCATGCTTGCATGACTCCCGTGCTTTTACCTGATTGCGCTGTCTGATGGATAGCAGTATTCTAACCTAAATTGAAATGTATTTGTTAGAATCACTGTTAGGAAAAAAAATCTTACTATACATTAAAAAAAATATATACTCAGCTATGGTTTCATGTGCTGATGAAAAAAGTAAGTGAAATGAAATGAGCCAAAATGCAAAACACATCCCTACATTCCAAGAAAAAGTCATTTGCTGCTATTTTAGCAAAATGCTCCAGATCTCATACAACATATTTCCTCCATTTCTTATTATAGGGCAATTGTTCCACGTTTATCAAAAGACTTAGCAAAACATAATGTTCTTGTCTGCAAAAAGCATGTTAGTGTCCAAACTGCTCATTTGAATTTATTTGGTTTCACAAAAAAGGTAGCTGTAGTATTTTGAATAACCAAAGATACCCACCATATTTTCAATGGTTTCCAGCCTACATTGCTGTAGGGTAGATCTGACTACTTCCCTGCTTAATTCTGTCAGTAGATATTTTATGAAAGGTACAGGCTGGTGCAAAGAACACATCACCAAATACTTTGGAATTTATTCACCCCTTTTCTTTTCGTCATTATTCATTAAGAATATATGGGCACATGTCTTCCAAATCTTTTAGTAGACCTTCACAGTTCAGATTTCATGAAGCACACAGGTTCCACGAGAAAGGCTCATCAAATTAATTCATATTCTATACTTATTTGTATTGAACAGTCATCAGTTAGCCTTTTAAATGTATGAAATTCTTCTTCATGTTCCTCTATTATCCATTTCTCCCTTATACAACTGACTAGACTTTTTGTTCAATCTTTCAAGCCAAAACCAAGACTCTTCAAAATCATACAGAGGCTCAAAATTAAAAATTACATTAATGATTCTGTTTTTCCCCTGGTAAAATATTAAAAGAGATACTTTATTCACATTGATCTTCCTTTGCATGCATTTTCTGGTTCAGTAGGTTTCAGCTATTTTACTTTTGATGCCAAATAAAACTTCTCAATACAAATATTTCTTTCAGACTATTCAAATCTTTTAGCATGATAAACAGGCATTGCAATTTGACTGAATTACTATATAGGTAACCAGTTCTTTATTCTACAAAAATTAAGGAAATTGTTGTGACAAGTATTTTCATTCTTCAAATACAGTTCTATTTCTTTCAGAAACTCTGAAGTATTTACACTGAATGCCTTGCCAAGAAGTCAGAGTAAAGGCTTTTTAATAGGCATAAGTCTCATTCCAGAATGTCTCTCATTTGGGAATAACTCTATCATCTCCCATTAGTTAATCACATAGGTCTGATTTTGTGTAATTTCAGAGCCTGAGAAGACAAAAAAATTCAGGTTTTCCACTGATCGTGGATATGTGAATATCTGCCTCAGACTTCTCATATGACCTTGAAATACCTGATCAAGGCCTGAAGGGATGCATGGAGGAGCAGGGTTCAGGACTGTGCCCTAAATTCTGCTTTTGTGGATCTTAGCATAGTGCTTGAGATCCTTAAACTCTAATTCCTACTTGGAAATCCCTGTAATTAATGGTTCTGTCCTGTTTTCAATACACAGGATGTGTCACCATACATTTGCAGCTGTTACACGCTGGCCCATTGCAGCACAGCTCAGAGGTCTGGTTTTGTGGCACTCAGATTTAAAGGGACATTCAGCTTTCCAAGGGTATGGAATTCTCTGCTTACATGGTAACAGTCAACCAGCTCATCAAATCAGGCACAGCAAACCCTAAATGGGGGTAGAAAGGATGTTGAGTGTATTTTTGTTGTTCTGCTCACCAAACAGTTTACTAGTGGTTTATTTCAAGTTTATTATACCGTGAATAAAAGAGTTTCTTTAAAAAGTGATGGATATGAAGTAGCAAGTGCTAAAAAAAAAAACCAAAAAACCCAATAAGTTTCTCAGTTGGCTTTTTGCAGGGGGAGAGAAGCTTTCCCTTGGAAGTCTCTTTTCCTGAATACGGTGCTCTGTCAGCTGGGGTCTCGTTGGCCTTTGCCTTTTTTTAATTTTCCTTTGGCAAAGACATGCCCTTGGCTCAATGGGTACTACTGTGAGAAATGTGGGCTTCTTCAAAAGGAGGAACTTTGATGTGGTTTAAAACTGCAAGTGTGAAAACCTAACAAGCATATTTTAGCAGCTACATATTTTGATTATTGTGACTCAAGGTCTCATGACATCTTACACTGAAGAATAAAGACATTTTTAAAACCCCAGGTCCTTACGGTAATGATCAATGAATGATCAATAGAGAAAACTGTTCCCCATGGTGTAAAACAATGGCCCAGAGGACCCATTTAGTTTAGTGGCATCAAACTTCAGCTTTTCCCAGTAGAACTCTTGGAAAGGTGTGCTCTGTGATTAATGACAGATCATTTATACAGCATTACCAGTAAGCAAATAATTCTAATTACCAATAACATTAAATCATAATCACTATGTAAATAATTTACATAATGTAATGGGATATCTGGTCATTACAGGGCAAACAATTCATAATGTTAGCTGTGGTTAGTCCGTTATCGCAGAGTAAATAACATTAGAAAGTAAACAAAGCCAAGCTAATATCAGGTTTTATTCAGTTAATAACCAGTGGGCGTTTCCCTAGCAAAGCACATCAGGCCATGTAAAGATGCCAAGTACTAACTTTGGTGTCTAATACAATACAAATTGGAGATAACATCTAAAAACATCCTATCAAGCAGGATGTTGCTGGCTATATGGAGGTGTGTGAATGAGTAGTTGGGGGATTCATGGTGAAGCTTACTGATTTGTATTGCTTCATAGATTATATTTTCCTGTCTTTGAAGGGTTAAGTCTTCAGATGCTGGCCACAGGATCCTGGTTACAATGTGGATGAAAACAGATGAGGCCAGTCTGTGTTCACACAGCTATTGAAAGACAGCTATAGAAGTAGCATTATACTAAATCTGGAATTAATCTAAATCTATTAACCGAGTTATTTACAACCATGGAATCAGATAACGTTCTCATCCAGCACGTGGGGCATGTAATGTGCCAGAAATGTGGTGGGAAGGAAGACACCATAACATACAGGAGGTAATAATATATCTTGGAAAAAAGCAAAAGGCAGCTCAGAGAATATGAAAATATGGATGCAAAGACTGATATATATATATATACATACACACACACTTGACTAAGGAAGAGAAAATACTAGATGTTTGGGAGAGGTAAAAGAAACAGTTGTTTTTCAGATTTTCATTTTCCTACTGAGAGGAAAGGGTGAGGCAGACATTGTTGCTGCGAGTAATGCCTGAAAGCTAGCAGATATATTTGTGAGCTTTAATATGGACAGCTTTTTACTGAAAAGAGATTACATTTTATTTGCTTGTTCTCATTTTGTCTTCTGAAATCATAAAGCAGAAGAGGGTACTTGGCTTACAAAGCTGGACACTCAGGCACCATCAGTAATCTTAGCAGCATTACGGATTTTTTCACGAGGGGCTAGTTTCCTTGTGATACTGAAGGACATTTGGACATCAGCAGTGAGTTCTGTTTGAAATCACTAACCATAGTAAACAAATCAGAGACAAACTCTTGATTTGGACTCTATCCTTATTTGGTGTTGCTCTGATGACTCATTTTTGTTTTCCCAGTATCTCAAATAATTCCATGTTAGGCCACGGTCAGACGTCCTCCTCAAGATCCCAAGTGCCTATTCAACCATTCTACCCCCAGCTGTTTTTACAGCCATCAGCTGGAAGCTGTCCCCATGGCTCTGCTCCTGGAAGGGATCTTGGGTGGATTTGCTAAAACACTCCAGGCAAACTTAGCACTGCTGAAGAAAACCACTTTGATCAGCTGTTTATATTAACCCAGTTGTGGTTGTCTGCAACAGATCAGCAAACGTGGACAAGATTTCTCCAAAGGACAGTAATCTCTAGCATAAACAAGTACCATACAGCTGGGGGAAAGAGAGTATTTCCAATGAGCTTTGTCAATGTCCATCCCTGATCTTAGGTGGCTGCAATGAACAGCTGCAGTGTACTGAAAGCAGGCTAGCCAAACTGAGGTCAGTCAAAGGGACAGAAAGCGTGGGGTATGGTCTTGGGTTTTGGCACGTCCAAGTCCCTACAAAAAGAGCTTAATTTTCATATGTACTGCCTCGTTTCTGCTCTTACAGAAATTAACGTTAGTGGCAGATGCTCAGCACCTGTGGGACCACCAATTTATTCAGGTATCTCACTCTTTAATAAAGTGCCAACTTAAATTTTAGCTTTGGAAGTTTTTCTCCTGTACATAGACCTTCTGAGTTTCTAATAAATTCTCTTTAAACAAATTCTAATCTCACTTCTTTCAGTTCTTCTATTAGAAGGAACAATATTTAGAGCATGAAGGAGGCTGTGAGAGAGATTGGCTAGTCCTGTAGCAGGTAACCAAAGTGGTTCTGCTCTCATTCTCTAGTAAAGCATCAAACCCACCTCATGCATTGTGACTGCAATACAGATGTGTGTTTGCCAGTCAGCTGTTTTGCCTGTGTATGCACAAAAAGGAATTCCTTAAGTGAAAAAAGGAATTGCTCAAGAATTTGTAAATCCAGACATAGTAAGAAAAGTAAATAAGGTGGTAGTGAATGTACTATTTTGATATTAAGACTGTAGAACATTAGAGTGTGACCAGGCTTGAACTGGGAGTTCAATAAATTTGTCTTATCCTACTTGAAATGCTTAAATGAGCTACAACAGTAGATAATACAGAGGTTTAAAATGTAGTTATGCAGTGATGAATTCTGCCCATGTTTAGTATATTGGGAGTTAGAGATAAGGTATTACTAAAGAATGTGTTGTGAGAGTCACCTGCAACTTACTAGCCCTAATCAGGAGTGCAGAAGTGACCCTTCCAGCTCTATCAACACATGAGATCCAGGCAAGCAATGCTATAATTCCCCCCCAAATTACCAATTACCAAATTACCCCTCTGAGAACCAGCAATGCTCTAGATCAGGAGCTTAGCCCATCCTTGCCTGCCAGGGGACTGGAGGTTCCTGCAGGAGGATGATTTCCGCTGCAGGTCTGATGAATTCAATGTCCTGAGCCTGTGCTTTTTTACTTCCAATGCGCACTTCTGCCTTGCTCTTCACCACATGGATTGTTTTTTTCTAACTGTGTACCTACTTAACTTGCTACCTCTGCAGTGACTTGCTTCAGTGAAACAACGGGGCATCAGTAGGCTGTCCTTGATCACCATGGTTATTAAAGCAAACTCATTTTTTCATCAAGATTAATGAAGCCATGTTATTCAAGGCTCCCAAACTTCTCAAAATATTTTTTCTTGGTAGTGACATATCTCTTGATCACACTGATTTAATCTCTAATATGACCAGCACCAGAGTCTGCGTGCACCAGTGGTTCATGCAAGGGGTTCAGGTCCTGTGGCCCAGGTCAGCCCAGATGGGGCACAGCTGTGTGCCCCTGGCTCAGGCTGCTGTGAAAACAGCTACCTGTGAGCTGTCACAAGCCTTGCCAGGGATATACCCTATGTACCCTTTGCCCACAGTCTGTCACCTGCATTTAAGTTCTGTGGTGGTGGGACTGAGTCCATGCTGGTGAGACTCCTACCCTGTTGCCTGGCTGGTACCCGCAGCTCCAGAACTGAAATGCTTGCTGCCCCCTAATGTCTAATGTAGCCAAGTATTTGCTTGCTTGTAACCTACTACTATCTGCTCCCGGCCAGATCAAGCAACTGGTACTGGATATATTTTCAAAATGCTTAGGTTACATCTAATTTTATTTGAATGAACCTCTTCCTATTTCACTTGAAAGGGATTTTTAAGCTTGCATGCTGATTTGTGTCCTTTCAGAGAAAAACCACAGGACCTAAGAGATGAGGTCTTTGTGTGCCAACTAGATGAGTAAATGAGAGCAAATCCTCCTTCTCTACCTGAGGAGAAGAAATGAAACAGAGGTACTCAAGTTTGATGCTCATGCTTGACCACAGTGTTATATTAGAATTCATTATTTTTGATCAACAGACATAGCAAAACCCTGCTTTGACACTAGATGGTCCTTCTTTACTTTGGGTTGTTAATTAAGCTAGAGGCATGGTAATTCTGGATTTACCTGAATTTACTGAATATTCTGTTAAGCACACTAGCTAACCATATTTAAATTCAACACCCTTCTTTAGTCCAGGCTATAATATTGATAGAGACAATCCATACACATTCCCAGGATGTAACTTGCTGTTGTATGCAACCACATACTTCTCCGTCTTCAGCCCATGTTCCAACATTATCTAAAATGATGGTCCTGGCCAAAACTCCTCCTGGTAACTTGCCCTCCTGAGTAGAGAAGGTGTCTTAGTATAGTGATGATTTAGCCTCATTGCAACTTACTTCGACAAGATGTATTTCCCTTTAAATTGTGTGCATAGCGGGTGATTCTCCTCCTGCCTGTATCTTTGACATAGAATAGGTTAATTCCTTTCATCCTTTTCTTTCTAACTGACAAATTAGGTTTTCTATAAATTGCATTTCAGACACTTAGTCAACAGTGATGCATGCTCACATTTCCCACCTTCTCAGAGTAGACATGCTCAGGCTCTCTTCCCCACCTGTCACTGAAGCACTGCCACTCCAGCTAGACCTTTACTTCTGTTTAGATAGGCTTGCTGATAGGTTCCATGCTGGCAACCCATTGGCATTTTCCTTCATTTCCACTTCTTTAATCCTGGAAAGTTTCTCTCCTCCTGGGTACTGTGGGCTGAACTCAAAAGCTCCCCTTGTCTGCTCTGGTTTCTTCTTATAATTTCTACTGGCAAAAGAAAGCCTCTCTCACTAGTGGCTCCAAGGAAAGCTTACTTTTACAGTGGGTGATGAAAAACTTCATAACACGCTTGTTGTTTTTCTTACACACTTTGCAGGATAGCTAACACCTCTTGGAAATTATTTATGGAAACTACTGCATTACATATGTTCTACCATGATGTATTCAAGCAAAATAATCTAAACCAGAGAAGAACGCTCTAATTATGGGTGAATGAAAACATGTTTGTATAATATTACTGCATCAACACGCTTACTGCATGAGCATTCTTAGTTGATCATTTTCTCATCAAAGAAAAATCCTTGGACTTCATTCATATTCATGTATTCTCCACAACCCTAACGCTGAGGGCACTACCTCTTTTGTTTAAATGAAAGTTGAGCAAAAGATGGAAATCTCACCTAAAGTATTTATTTGCTGATCTCTCTGAATCTGGGCAGAGGAGATAGTGTGTGATGGATCGTACGGAGCAGAAAAAAAAACCCATTATTTACCTCTTGCAAGCTGATATGGCAAAGAACATAAATGAAGCAGCACTAAGGCAGCAAAGGAGAAAGGAAAGTGATAACTGACTTTAAAAGATGACTTTTAGAAAGGGGAAGAAATACATAGGCTGTTTATACTTACAAAAACTGGATGAAAACTCTAAGCTATAGAGGAGAGCAGGAGGAAGCAGTAACAGGAAAACTTTAGGTTATGGAAGCAAGCCGTATGGAAAGGCAGACACAAGCAGCAATGGAAGCTATTGTCAAGAATATAACTTGAGAGAGCTAGAAAAAGCAGAGCAGCCTCCTCTGTTAAATGAGCCACTGGTCAGTACTGCAAGCATTGCAAATTTCAGAAAACTTGAAAGAAAAGATAGTTTTAACAAACTACAGTTATTTTGCAAATTCGAAGGAATGAAAACAGTGGGATAGCAAAGTCTGTATGACCCAAACAAATCAGGTCTTTTACCAGAACGTTGTCAACCTTAACCATGAGTATTTAACCGGCTATTAAGCAATATCTTCAATGTCTTTAAAAACTGAAATGAAGTTAACCACTCCATGTTAAACAATAAATATCAATACTTTAGAAAACCCACTATTTACCTGTAATGTCATGGGTGATAGATATTACTTTGCTAAGGCTGCCCTGTTCTGGTGGCTGAATTAGCCACGAAGTCCCAGTTGCACTAAATCAAACACAGGACAGCTTTTCTACTGCCAGTTCAAGCTGGCGTGGAAGCAACAGAGGTAGAAGCTTCCCAGTTCGTCCATGGTGTAGCACATCCAGCAACAGCACAGCCTTGTTAGCCAAAGATGCAGGGACCTCCAGGGGCAGATGTAGAGAAGCTGGGATTCTGGAGATGGCAACTTGCGTGTCATCTTTCAGCATGACTGGACTTGAGGTTCTATAGGGTGCAGAATAAAGGAGGCATGCTGAGTTCCCTGGGGAACGCTACAAGGTGAAAGAAAAGTTTTAGGGCCATGAAGCCTTATTAAATGGCACTGAACCCAGTTTTCTTATCACATGGTTTTGCCTTCTAATCACAAAGTAGGTTTAGAAAAGTATGTAGGTGCAGATGGTATATGGGACGTATTTCACCATTAGCTCACCCCTGTTCAGAGAAAGCAGGTTATGCTGGCAGCATTTGGTAGGACAAACCTTGAGAAAGCAAGAACATAACGGCACGTACAGGTTCAAGAGATTAATGTCCCATCTCTGACATCCCTCTTCAATCTCCACCCTGTTTTCTTTCTGAGCACCTGTAAATGGCAGTGTATTTATTTTTACTTCACTATGTCCAGTGGAATATTAAAAAGATCTGCTAAATGCCACATCTCTCCTACACCAATCTTACACATTCCTGTGCTACAGCTCGATAGAACAACAGAACTGTTTAGAATGGAAAAGACCTTTAAGATCAATAATTTGAAAATATCTGCTATTGAAGCACCTGGCTCCTCTTAAGATTCTCCTCACCAGTCAATCCCCAATGCAGTCTCCATCTCTGCCACTCACTTAACGAGTTGCCACTGTCTTCTCCAAGCTGTCTGAAAGTACCTTCTAACAGAAAAAGAACGGCCACTCTGCAAACATGCACAGTACATCAGCTCTCAGATCCATCATGAAATATATCATTGCATTCACTGAAGTTTAGAAAATGCATGCATCATGAAATATAGGTGATACGTGCATCATCTGTTTATATATTCTGCACACAAAGTGCAATGTATCCGACCTGCCACATGTGCTAAACAAATAGCTCCACCTAGTTTCCAAATAATGTTATTTCTTAATTTGCAGTGACCATGTACTATTTGAACAAAACTGAAGGAGAACAACAAATTTAAGTAGAAAATACATCAAGCAATTCAATAACATGGGGTTGTCTCAGTTTCGACTTCTCTCCCTTCCCTAGGCAAACTTCCGAACTGGGGCTACACACCACAAATTCTTTTGACCAGCAGTTCCTCCTCCTCACTACAGGTGCACTTCCCTGGGA
>NW_010394642.1:9584-22714 GCF_000710305.1 Buceros rhinoceros silvestris
TGGTAAGAGATAAATTTAGGCACACTCTGGTTATGATACAGCATTTTCCATTTGTTCATGAAAGTATAATTCTTACCTGAACTTTCAAGAGTTGGTGTCTCATTAGTTGCAGCAACCACTGGACAGGCAACTACTACAGACAATCTTCTGAATTCTGGCCAGCAAGTTTTCAACAGTTTTAACAAGAGTCATGCTTTGCTCTCCTAGATGGCCATTTCAGAACATCACTGACTGAGTGGTTAGAAACTTTTCTCTAAAGTCGAGGCTAAATGAATTCTTGGACAATTTACACTCTGTAATCTATTGAATGATACACGCATAACAAATTATTTCTTCCATCCTCAGATCACTTTGAATTATTCAATATGTGCTCCAGCTTTGAAAATTCATTTCTACGCCACAAAAAGAGGCTGGGAAGATAGATAGGGCTAGTTAATAAAATTCCCGGACTAAAAAGGGAGGGGTTGGTGGGGAGGAACCTCGAGCCCTTTACAATGTGGCCAGCCTGCTAGTTTCCCAAGAAAGGTGAAATCCTTAGTACCTAACTTGCCTACCACACTCCTGTTAGGGAGAGGGGGAGTCACCTCGTACCTTTTGCAACTTGGCCAACCTGCCAGACTCATGCTGGCAGCATCACTGAAACCAAAGTCCCTCTTGGTAGCCCACAGGATTGGAGGATATTTGCCTAACCTATTCAGGCACCCTCGCTAGCAGCAACACTGAGACAAATTCCTTAAGTATTACATCAACAACAATTTATTGTGTAAATACGTGACAAAATGCAGGTTCAAATGATATCGGTGATTGGGTATTGACCGCGAAATGGATTTAAACTGAACATTAAACTTGCATACAAACCTAAAACATACAAGCAAACCTAAACACTAATGATTATTAATAGCTAGCCTGATGTTAGTATTTAAGTGCACAGAACACAGAGCTCTTACCCAATAGGTGTCCCTATGGGCGGGGAGAGAAGATAGTTTCAGCCCATCGACCAATCCCAAAGTTTCGATGGAGGTCTTCTGTTCCCCAATTTCCCCTTTCATTCATCACTTTTTATATTGTTTCTATACTTTAAGGTGGAGATTGAGTGACTCTAGTAATGCTTTCTTTTTATTGTGATTGGATTAAAAATCTCTCGCTTCACATTTAAAGGTACAGGTGTTAAAACACAGGGCGCATGCCCAGTGGGGAGTGGTTGTACCTTGGAGGCGGGTAGCCTATGGGATGGAGGTGTGTTTTTATATTATAATGACATTATAATGAGCAAAGTTCACCTAAAGGACACAATTTCAACATTTTTGCTGGCATAGCAGTTGTGATCCATCTTCCTTGATAGTGGTTATGCAGCTAATTGCAGCAGCCCATTGTTACCTTCAGGAACAAGCATGGACCGTATCATCTCCACGTTACTCCCTCCCTCATTCAGAGGTATAGTACATTCAGCTCGACTGCAGTAGGCCTTAGCCATGGTAACCGCATTCCATTCTTGGGATCGGCGAACTTCTTCACAGCTGCTTCATGGCTGCTCTTCGTGTCAAGTTGTGAGCTAAAATCTGGGGAACAGTGTTCCCCTCACCTCCCCATATTCGATGTTTTCCCACCCTACAGTACAGTGCATGGGACGTGTTAGATGTAAGCATCTACTCTACCACCTACCCATTACTGTAAAGCTGCTGTTCTTTCATATGCAAAATTTCATTCTGAGTAGCATCACCAAAACCAGAGGCTTTTCAGGCTGGTTTTGCTTTGTGCTAATGATACAGTGCATGGTATTGCCCCTCTTACTGTATGTTTAGATGTCAAGAACCACCTTCCTTACTGGCTCTCATTCACTCAATAGACTTCTCAAAACCAAGCTGTGAGGACAAGAGGATATAATGCTCTTATTCAATCTTGAATTGCATCCCAAGCTAAATGACTGTTCCTTTATGTTGCAGGGAGGAAAGAAAACTCACAGGTTGGCTGTTATTTCATGCTGCTTTCCCATAGCGACAGAAAAGCCAACTTGGTGTCTTCTCCAGGGAGTTTTGAAGAAGGGCTGCTTGGTGGATCTGTTTACCCATAGGCAGGAATTGATTTAATGGATGGTTACAGAAGTCTCCCTCTCAGAAACTCTCATGGAAAATTACTTCCGTGTGTAACCATCCCGTCTACACTAGCCAAGCATGGGACTTCTCACTGATGACTGCATTACCAGAAATACTGCTAAAGTAGTTTCTCTGCTCTCTCCCTCCTTAGTTTAGTATGGATTTACTATGTACAGAAACAGAACAGAAAGCGTGTTTCAACAAAATGCCCTCACAGAGATGTCCCAGTCATATTAAAAGGCTTGGGTTTCTATCTATTACATACCAGCCGGTGACATTTACAGGCACAAGATGGCAGCATAGAACAAAAGATTACTGATACGTTGTACTTGTCACCTATGTGTGTTAGCTGAATTTCAGTTTGATTCCGTACTACAAATCTTGAGTTTAGCAGTGCCAAAACCAGTTTACCTTTGGTGCTAAATCTATTAAATATTTTACAGAAACATAGTAACCTCTTTATTTAACATTTTCCTACAGAATTTCAGGCCTTTCTTTAAAAATCTGGGTTTTTCTTTGTATTTTCTTCATGTAGAGTCTTCAAAGAGAAATTGTACTTATAAGCAGACAAGCACAAACAATTTATATGCACATCGGAATTACAGTACAGAGTGTTACAATTCAGCTGCTGGAAAGAACTCTTCGCTGGCTACTATATAGATCTGATATAAGTCCCCATTAAAAATAAAAATACACTGAAGTGAAAGAAGCATTTTTAAAAATCAAACTCATAAATACAGGCCTGGATGCACCAGTAAGAGTAGTGGACAGAGTTCTGATCTGAACATCCCTGAGGTGAACTGAGAGCTAAGAAACGCCATAATCAAAAAGGCCATATGCTACCACAGGTGTGACCAGCCCCTAGAGTACACTGGCCTAGTCTAAATGTCTCCCATAATTTGTCCTGTCTGCCCATTGTTCCCTCACAACTTGCAGGAGCCAAGCCATAGGTGAGATGACAGACTACCCAGAGTACATTTTTCTCCTATTCCACATATTTACTCAAGAACGCTTTGGCACATCTCCCAATGCCCTCTGCAAGCAGTGGGCAGGCTCAGTCTGTCTATACAACGGCTGCACTCATTATTAGTAGTATTTTGGGGAGCCTTTTGATTTTGCTTTGCAGTCATTCTTCTTTAATCTAGATGAGGCAAATCTCTAGAGTACAAAATATATTTACTTGCTGATTGTTTCCACATTTGTGATGCTTTCTATTATCACTAATGATGTTAATCACTTCATGCCAACACAGATTTCCGGCTTTTTATCATTATTACAGGTATGCAGATTCAATAGGCTGCGTCACTAATGTTTCCGAAATACCCCCATATAAAGAATGTATACTCAGACTTAATGGACTTGCTTCATCACAAAAGTGATCAAGCACAACACCTTTTTCTTCTTCAAAACAGCATAAATTCAGAACTTATAAATTAGGAAAAGGTGAGAGACCCAGAAGCAATCTTCCCTTTCTGACGGCTGTTGCAAAGTCGCCAAGACCATATGGAAGCAGATGCCCAGGTGAATTCAGATGCCCTGGTACTGCCTCCAGTTTGGTCCGGGTCACAACAGCATCATGAGGTAGAGACTGGTGTCCTCTGATGAATGAGACATGAATTATCTCTCTCAGCCTGAAATCCTTTTATGCCATTTTTGTCAAATCTGCAAAAAGGGGTAAAAGCAGAATATAGCAGAGGGCTGAGTGTGCCAGAGCTACTCCTCTGACCTAGTACATTCACAGGAGTGCAAGCATGTAAAGGCAGCACACTGCCACTTTCAGGCCCCTTTTGTGCTTAAGTGGAGAATTCTTCTCAACTACTGGTGATTGTGCATTGTATGGTCCTTAAAAGACTTATCACACTGGAATTCATAAAATCTATGCATGTTTTGGATAAACAGATAAGCCTGATCTCAGCTGATGAAACGTCTACTTACGATGAGGCATTACTATGAGACTGGATACCATGAGGTATCCAGTCTCCAGCATCCTATCTTCAATCCCACTTGATTTTAGGAGGAAAGCGCAAGAAATCCTAAAGCGTACCAGGCTGGAATAAAATGTCTTCCAACAGGCAGATTTTTCTAACTCCCTTCAGTTAAAATTTGGTTCATGTCCAAGAGAATGAAGATTAATCCACAGAATTGACTCTTTGGCAATGCAATTCTTAGTATTATATCTTCATTTTCTATTGGAAGCTGCTGTGCACCATAGCTATATGCTGTTACAAAAGCCTTTGTTTATCCCTATTTTGACTCAATTTCAGTTGTGAAGATAGCCTTTATGCTCTTCAGCAGATTTTTTTAAATATAGTTGTCCTGGCAGACATGATTACACAATCTCCAGAGGACAAAGTGAATCCTTAGTAGCTTTTTTCTGAGTGTTTATCCAACACTGATATGAATGATCTTAGATATCACCATTCTCTTCAGTTAAATTAGGAATTAATAGTTCTTGACAAATTATTGTAGCTATTTATATTATTCTAGGAAAAACACAAAAATAAAATTTTTGGGGGGCCTATATATTTTAAATCCAAGCTTGTGTTGACAAAAAGACTAAAAACCACTGTAATTTTCAAGAATAACTGAAAGTCATTGTGCTTTGGACAATTTAAATAATCCTACATTCAACTGTTACATCAGCAACCTTCACAACCATCTTGTACTGAGAAAGAAAACCACCTTGCTTGTAAAAAGCACCTTGTCCTTTCCCTTTGTTACTCGGATGAACTAACAAAACACGTACATAATAGTAACTAGTTTATTACCTCTCACTGCTATGTTCCTCATTCCCTTGTATCTCACTCATTTTTCATTGTTATCACTTAGTTTGTTATCATTATAATCTTCAGTTTAGACAGGGAGATTCTTGGAACAAAATCTTGTGCTTTATTTGTAAGGAGATGTTATGAGTCTATCTGATGGTACACAAACCACTGCATCAGTCAAGCAAAGGAAATCCAGATGTAAATCAAAATTACAGCATTTGCCTTCCTGACTTCCTGTTTGAGGATTCAGGGATATTAACAGATGTTGCTGAATCAAGCATCACAGTTCTGTGAAAAGGAGGCATATGCAATAGTATCCTTATTTTATACATAGGAGAAAAGTGCTATACAAATAATGATTCTAATTCTGGAATAACAAAAGAAACATGCTGATTTTCAATGCTTTAATCACAAACTCTTCTATTCTCCTCCTGGTTTTAATGGTCATTTGTAAGTCTTCTGCTGCAGTGAAATCCCTTTCTCAGCCCCTCTGGCTGAGACGCAGGCATGCTTTTCATTTGTTCCAAACTGATGAGATGTCTCTTTATTGAAATAGTCTACCTTTTGTTCTGTACATTTCATTTCTAGTTGGATTCAAACGTCAACAAATTGATCCTTGGCAAACCAAGCTTTCCACTATGTAATATCATTTCTGCATTGAACTAATTACTTCACTGTATTAGTTGAAATATTGCTTTTAAAGTAATTGGGGAGTTACATTTCCATGTTCTTTATGCAAATTAAAACGAATAGCTATACTTAGTGAATGGGAAAACTGCCTAAGTGCTAGAGCTGTTCCCAACCTGGAAATCCATTTCCCATAAGAGAAATTGTTAACCCACTCCTGAACTGAAGTTACAATTCTTAAGCCTGTGTGTCTAAAATGACAGTCCTCAACCAGATCTAAAAGTCTAAATAGAAATGGCTCCCTTGCAAAACTGCTTGTCACTTCCAGCTGCCTCTAATATAGTAAGACACTGCTCTTGCTTTCTCAGTGCTGAATTATCTGCTCAACTACTTCCTTGAAAGCCCTCAGAAATCAGGCTCTGTTGCACAGAAAGAGCTGGCTCAGGACTAGGCAATTCCTTAACTTCCTAAAACAAGTGCCTTCTAGCATCACAATGTTTGAGTGATCATTATAAAAAAAAATGGGAGGGTCTTTCTCTCTCCTAGGAGAGCGTTTTTTTCCCAGAGTGAAACGCTCACCTCCTGGCTGAGCCTTCAGGACGCTATGATGCTGATCATGCAGCTGATTCAGCCAGGCATTACACCTGCTCACTCAAGTCAGGCTAGAGGTCTAAAAGGTCAACAATAATGTTCGGGCAAAGTTTTAAAAATTTGCCTACTGAGAACATGAGCCAAACACAGCTAAGGAGGCAAGAACAAGATCTGCCATGCAGACACACTGTAGGAAAAAAATGGTTAATTGACACCATTAATGAGCAATGTTATCTCACAGCATCAGAAGCCAGGAACTTATGAGTAGAAAAGAGTAAATCAGAAGACACAATAGTTCTGTGAATGTTATTATCAGGTATTAGTTCAGTACAGTCAATTTCCTAAAAACAAACAAACAAACAAAAATGCCCCAATCCCCACCCCCAGTTCTCAGGTATTGTTTTATTCATCTTGTCTGTCCACTCAAGCATGTAACTGTTCTTATTTTAATTCCTAATCCTCCTGATTTCATTTCAAACGATCTCAGTTAAGGAAAGGGAAGAATGATGGTTATGGATTGTGAAACTAGGAGTACTGGGCGGGAACTGGATGTGCCAGCTGGGAATATACAAAGGAGGGAATGAGTCATATAGCTTCCAGTCATTCGGAAAGGTCTCATCCTGACTGGGCAGGGCTGCAATTATTAAAGTTTCTGTATCAAGCATTTATTCCTAGGTTGAATGAGTAAATGACTTGCTAGCAGATCATAAAGAGCATAAATGATCTGCTAGCAATGCTGTGATAAAGGTTCTGTCAGCAATTAATATTATAAGGATTTATAACACAGAACTAAAATAGTGCATCCTGGTCACTAAAATAACTTTGGAGTCAGACTTGGATCAACTTATCATAACCAAGTGGCTGACTAATGCCCACAAAAATATCCGTATGCATGGGAGTCATCTTTGTGCAAGCTCGTTGGGTAATTTCTTGTCTGGGATTCTTTTTGCTTATAAACATCTCTATAGAATGTGTGGGTACTTGGTTACATGAACACTCGTTTCTGTGTGCAAGTGCTCTAAACAAATGCATGAACATCAGTGCATACCTGCGCAAGATTTTTAGGCCAAAACAAGCCATTAGATTGTAAAGAAGCATATACTCTTCAAGCTGAGCTAGAGGTCAATCTAGTACTCCACAGTAAATCCCAATAACATAAATTCTGACAGTATTTTAAACGTAATAGGGTTAAAAGACACAATTTAGAGGACTTTTTCTTGGTCAGCTGCCTGTGTTTGAAAATGTGCTTTTAACAGATTTTCCAAAAAGGAACATATTTCTTACTGTTTCAATTAAAATGGTAGATCATATAAGCAGTTGATGGCTTCCCCAATATGTACATTCTGCTACACCAAGTGTGAACTCAGTGGCTGACAGCCGGAATCTCAGCTTTTACTGTTGATGTCCCTCCGTGAGTTCTGTCAACTCTTAGTGTGGCCTTGGTGCACATAACTTGTAAAATACAGGATGTCACAACAATAGTAATCAGAAATTTGAAAGGAAAAACATGTTTAGTTAATGCTCTGCTGGTTGATGAAAATGTAGGGCAGGTAGGGTTGCTGTGCAGGAATATCAAACATCTTCAGTGTAAATGCTTTTCTTTATGATCTGCCAGGGCTGGAAGGGCAATCCTCAACACATTCCAGTGTGTCTTGTTACTCATCAAGGTACAGCACTACTCCTGGAGTTCCAAATGGTAATTGGATTTGTATAGAGCCTGCCAAATTAAAATTGCCTGCTTCGAAATATAAAACTTGAGCAAAAAAAGGATGGGAAACTTTGAGTTTCAGCTGACAATGTACTCTTATCTCATCATACTGTTACAGAGGGTCTCTGGTGCCTGACATAAGAAATCACCACCTTGATGCTGTAACTGTGCTATTGATAGACACCATCTGATACACTGATTGACACAGTTTGTGAATACTTCAAAAATCTATGCTTGCACACTAATATGTAAAAGATCGTGCACACTCCATTGGCATTTCTGGAATTAAATCAGAGTTGAATTTGATCCAAACGCTGTTGTCACATTTGACAACTGGATTATAAGAGTTAATAACAAAAACAATGACTAAGGCGAAAACCAATCTCAAGGGTTGATAATTATTAAAAAATGTAGCACTGAACCCTTGCCTGAAATGGCGTGGCTGATTTTAGAACATTTCTAATGTTAAAGCAATACTTAGCTCCTAAAGCTGATCTTGATTTCAGCATTCTGTTGTCATGTGGATGTAAATAAACATTTGCATGTATTTATATATATAAAACCAACATCTGTGTTCATGAAGAGCAGTTCTGCACAAGGTTTTTTCACCTTCATTATATCGTGCTCAGTGGATTAGCTGTTTTGTACCTATTCCAGCATTGTTTAAATAGCAAATAATTATATGAAACAATAAAGATTTCTTCTTTCAAACACCAAATAATTCAAAACCAGTCCCAGCCCCAATAAAACTGCATGAGTCCACTGAAAGTGGGCTTTATTTTGGTCTCAGGGCCATTACTTATTTTTTTATAAACAATGCATTTCCTTTTCTGTGTATGCTATTATTCAAGATTTTCATGTGCAACTATATTCACAAAATAAGCCATGATTTTTAGATATAGAAATCTAAACTAGGGGTCTCAGAACATCTTAACTGATTCAGTTGGTCCTACAGGGGGCTCAACATTTTTGAAGAACACATTTTTTACTGCCTAAAATCAGAAAAGTGCTTACAAATGTTTAAATCTAACACATTTGAATTCTCTCCTGAAGAGAGATCTTTCCAGAACTGAGAGACTTAAGATCCTATCTAGAGATCTCACAATCTAATTTTAGGCAGAAAGTTTGTATGCATGTATATATCTGCATACTTTATCATAATAAAAATGCTCTTGCTGAGCTGAGATTTTCAACTTCTTAAAATCAATAGGACTGTTTACAGCAACTGATTGCTAACGATTCTTATAAGAGATTTTCATCTCTGCTTGGGTTTGGAATGACTGAGAACTCATACCGTAAATTCAGGCACAAAACCCAGGCCACTCTAAATGGGTGATTTCTCCTCTGCTCACTGGACCTGGAAAATACAACGAAATGGCAGACTGAAACTTACACATTAGGAAACCTATTTTTAAAGATAACTTATTTTCTGACACCTAAACAAAGTACCAGCTACTTTCTGTCTGACACTGGGAATTGCATTCTTAGGCACAGGAAACTCATGTTTAGGTGCTGAGACACTCTTGCCCAGCGTGGTGGGTTGACCCTGGCTGGATGCCAGATGCCCACCAAAGCCACTCTGTCAATCCCCCTCCTCAACTAGACAAAGCAGAGAAAATATAGTGAAAGGTTTCTGGGCCGAGATAAGGACAGGGAGAGATCATTCACTGTCAATTACCTGCCTCTCATAGAAGCCACCACCCCTGTAGCTGACTCCCCAAGCTGCCCATTACCAAAACCTTGCCACACAAACCCACTTATCCAAGTACTCTTCTCTTCCCAGTTCATGACTTTTGGAGTTCTCATAACCATTTTTCCATCTGCATTTTCTCTACTGATTTCCTCCCACCTATTCCCTTCACACCTCACGTCTGGCTTAGCTCTGCTGAGGAAGCAGCTGAGGATGGAGTCAAAGGCAGCTGCACTCTTATTTTCTAACTCTTAAAACCATCTTGTGGTGTATAGAGCCATCTTTAAATGTTATATAGTACAGCTACCTAGCTACATTGCTTGTTACATCTCAGCAAGAAAAAAAAAAAAGAGGAAAGAAGAGACTACAAAACCTTTCATCCAGCACTTCAGAATGAAGATTGTGATAAAGTAACTTGGAATCAAAGAGATTTAGGAATCTTCCTGATACTTTACTTTCAAACGTGTGAACCTTATGGGGAAAAGCCTCATATATCACTGAATTCAGTTATAATGATGTTGAAAAAACCATTTGCTGCTTTTCTTATGTAATAGGTGTCATAGGTTCAGATACCTGTGATCCGATAGAGGCAGCAGCTTAAGCATTAGTTGTGGCATTTTGCTCAAGATATAAATCCTGAAGAAATCTTGACATTGAGAAATCGACATTGGACGATGGGCAGGATAAAACTGTCACTGACGGTCACAGAAAAACTATTGCCTTAATAAAAACATTCAAGACATCTGACAGGGAAAAAGCTGTCAAAATATTCACTAGGGGACTCCTAAAAGTCCTAACAAAAATCAAGTAATATTATGAAATTTATTTTCAAGATAAAGCGAGCATGCTTTTAAAAACCTGTGATACTGAACTAACTTTCTGTACCTTTGTCCTTCAGTCCTCTGACTTGATCACAGGATAAGATGCCACATAAAAGTATCTCAAAAGAATTATTTCTTCCAAAAATTTCAAAGACGGCAGGTGTAAAAAATCATGTCATCACTGGAACACACTGTTGTTTTTAAGTGTGCAGCAGCTCCTGTGCTACATAATACAGTATGCAAAGCAAACAAATAATGGAAATGTACAGGTGAGAAGTCAAACCTGACCTTCAGGTACTGTAGTATTACATAACAAGATTTGTACTTGCATTATTCAAGAACAAGCTGATGTTGAGTAATGCCCTTAGCTTACCCAGGAATCCACCTCATCTTTAGTGAGCCTACAACTCAGGAGAAAATATGGTAAACACTAGCATTGTAAAATTTATATTGAGATAAGAAAAAAATAGTAAGGGAAACACATAGGGTGTTAGTGTCTATACAACAATTTCTTATTATTTTTCATATGTGAAGATTATCCTGTGCAAAAACTCATGTGCTGCTTAGATGTTGAACATAAAATGGAGGAAAGAATCTTTACATGATTTTTCTCCTGTGGGCGCAAACAGATATTTTTAACTTCATCTACCAAACAGAACTGACTGAGACAGAATTAGATTACACTTCCAACCAATACATTCATATCTTGTAAATATATGACAGCTGTGATTCTGAAAGATTTAGAACCAGTTTGTTAATATCAGTTGTTGCTAAGAGATGCATTGCCTTCGGTAGAAGAATGAATATGCACCCACATACTAAGTGTATCGACGAACTAAAAGACACAAACACAATACAAAATAACTTTTTAATATTACAAAAGGGCCTGAAAGTATTTTATTGTGGGAAAAAAATCAGCATTATTGCACTTTGAACACACCATGAGTTTTAGTGACTTGCCTCCTCACAGGTGTATTCCCTGATGACATTTTAAAAAATTAATAGTTCAAAATCACATTGAAGACAATAACCCAATACAATTCTTGCAGGGGAGTCAAGAAATTAAACCACTAAAACATACATTTTTGGTATGTAGGTTTTTTTGAATGACATTCTGAAGTCTAAAGAAGTTTGAGCCTCATTGACAAAAATCTTACAATGGAAGATATATACCAGACGATTCCCTACAGTTATGAGAATTGCATTGTATTGTCATTGTTTTAACACCTGCCCCTTCTTTATTGCTAATTGAGGTACGACCCAGTTTCAGTTACCTCTGCTTGATACAGTACACTGAGTTTCCACACTTCTATTTCCTAACCTATGTCCATAATTTACTTCTCATATGAGATATAATTTTGTTGACTTTTCCAGGCTTTTATTGGTTTGTATTGCTCTCTATAAAGTAGACCTTACCTGACCTCTTTTCATCACACTTCACTGATAGACTGTCTATGTTAAGAGGGAATATCTGAGTCACTGGGGGTAAATGACAGATGGCAAGGTCTGAAAAGACAACCAAGTTCTGTCAGCAAAAAGTACTACAAAAATTACAATCCACCTTCTGAGTCTTCTTCTTTGGTTGGGTCTTGTGGGGGGGAAAAAACCATCACAAAAAAGGAGGAGTTTTAAACTATGTAAAAATGTTCTTTAGAAAAAGACTATCCTCACTAGGAGACAGAGTAGTTGCAGCAATGAGTACTCAGGGACTTGCACAACTGAGGTGGACACACTATAAAAGTGTTAATACTTGACAATGACAGAATAAACTTTCCTGATATCAAAATAGAAAAAATCCCTCTGTGATGATTATGTATAAGGCATATTACAGGTAGATAAAAATTACTGCAGTATATGTACATGGTGCAAAGCCCCAAAGATCAGCAGTGCTGACATTTCTAATAAAATTCAAGTTACTCTTTATTCCCAGTCTGTATTCACTGCACGACTATCCTAATAGTTGTATGCTGTTGTATGAATGAAACTGCTTTTTCTCCTTGGAGACACATTATTTTGAAACAATCCTCATCCACCCCGCCGCTAATTATCTTCCGGGGAAAAAACGTGACGGTCCAGCTGTGGGAACGTAGACAGGGCTGTGTCTTGTTCTGAAAATCGCTTCAGGAAAAAGATGGGTTGTTATGAAACTGCAAAGTGGATTCTGACCCGCTGCAGCGTCACTCCGTAGTATGTCTCATAGCAGATAAGCTATGGAAAGCAACAAAATACAGCTTCTCGTGCCCAGACAGCAGATGGTCCCAGATAACTCCCAACAGCAGATATCGTAACGAACCACTACTTCCTATACAGACTCCGCTAACACATTTCACTAAACAACTTTCCCCCTCTCACTTGGCTAGTTCAAGGACTCAAACAGCTAAAGACTGGATTTTGCTGCAGCTGAGCTGACCTTCTGGAAGTGGCCACCATGCCAAAATATCACAGGTAACAGCTGAAACACACACATCTTTGCATGTGGAAAAGAACACATTAAAATTCTGTCCAATGACGGCTTCAAACTGAATGTAAGGTACAGAAAAACCATACAGAAAGACTCTGTGGATACAAACTTGAGGGTAGCTGCCCAACACTTTGGAAACGTCAAAAATATAAGCAAATTCTTAGCTGAATGATACTGCAGTCACACTATTATCGCGCCTTCAGCTGAACTGCTTCAAGCGGAAAACTGGAATATCTTGTAAACTAAGCAAGGTTATCTTGGGTCAACTCCTGAATAGAAAATGTATGTGCTGTCACAACTGGTGCTGCAACTCATTAGATCTAGCTTCTCCGTGGGCCTGAAGGAAGAGCGCGGCTGGTTGATAGCTGTTG
>NW_010394642.1:22834-24347 GCF_000710305.1 Buceros rhinoceros silvestris
TGGCTGTTTGTTAGATGATGCTTGATACTGCAAACGCCTCCTTTTGGGTAAAACTGATAATAGGGTTGTGGCAATTTGTTGTCCTTAATATCATACAACGCATCTTAAGGATGGATATAGCTCTTATACACAGTTGGAAGCAGAGAAGAATATTTCTCAGGGTGTCATGTAACTTTGCACAGACAATTTTTCAGCTCTTTTTGGAGCTCTTTGTTCTGCTTCCTATTTTTCCAACTGCTTTTTACATCCACAAAGATGGGAGAAGAAAGCCCACACTGGTAATGCATAGAAGCTGTCACTGTTAGCTCCCTGTATGATATGCTTATTACACATTATGAGTGCCTGTAAAAAGTGCTCCACTGCCTGGAAATATCAAGACTTGGATTAAGCCTACTGGATTTTGGAACCACCATCCATTTTTACTGGATTTAGAGCCACTAATGGCAACAGAAATGGGCACATCTAGTCTATTTAAAGCCTCAAAATGCTCTTTGGAACAACTGTGCGACTAACGTAAGAGTTACAAAGGAAGACTACTATGGCCTTCCAAAGAAAGAATAAAGGACTCTTTGTTTTCCCAGGTCAATGGGCTAAATATTAAGCTGACCGAATCTGGCCTCTGAATACACGATAAGAGTACGAGAACTGCATGTGAAGGAGATCTTGTACTTGCAATTCAGGCCAGGTATTTTGTCCTCGTGCCCATGTGAATTCCACTTGCAAACAAGTGCTTCGCTGTTACCTTCAGCTCTCTGCTTCTTATATTCATGTTTACTCTTGTATAAATCATAGGCACTTTGAGACAGGAACAATTATTTTTCGTTAGTATGGCCTCTGACAAGCCTTATCGCCACCAGTATCAAGCTGCCAGTGCCTAACAGCATTTCTGGCCTCAGCACTCCATGGACCACAAGATTTCAGACCCTGGTTCTCGGGCTGGCAGGGCTTGCTGACCATTGCGTTCTCCCCGAGCACTGGTGCGTGCCCTCCTGTACCTGGTGGGGCGTCTGGAGCTGCGACAGCACGTGTCTGTCCTTCGAGCAGGTGGGGTCGGCAGCAGCGACTCCTTCCAGAGGCCTCTAGCGGGAAGAGCTGCGCAAACGCGGGGAGCGCGGGCCGTGACCTTAAGTGCCCGGTGGCGTCCAACATGTTACGCAGTCCACTGAAATTGTGTGGGCTTTAGAGTTAATAATTCACCTCTCGCTGTCCATTTTTTAACAAGGTCTTTATTTGCATGGTGCAGGGTAAATTAATCAGGTTATTTGCAACCGTTTTGAGCAACTATCACCCAGCCCGTGCGGCAAGTGAAACACACACATTACGCACGTTCCTTACGGTCCCTGCCCTAACGCCAGTATCTCTGTTTGTGCCCAGCCGTGTCTATAACACCAAAGCAAGCGCCGAGGCCGGGCAGAGGAAGGCGCTGCGAAGAGCCGACACCGGACCGCGGGAACGCCGGCACCTCAGCGGTTAACGGCAAGATGGCGCCGCGCCGGCTTCGCCCCCGCCCACC
>NW_010394643.1:0-14351 GCF_000710305.1 Buceros rhinoceros silvestris
GGTCACAAACCTGATCTCTTACAGTGGGAGGCACTTTGCTCTCCCTGGTCCCCATCTTGTGGTCCACTGACTCAGCAGGTGTGAAAAGAGAGGTTTTCAGTGAAGACTCAGACAAAACACCTGTTGAGTGCCTCAGCCTCCTCCTCATCCACTGTCAGCAGTTTGCCATACTGCTGACTGGGCGAGGACTTTGCCATCCTGCTCACTGGGTGGGGGGTACGTCTGACCTTCCTTTTCTGGCTGACTGTAGAAGCTGCTCTTATTACTCTTTGCACCTCTTGCCAAGTTCAGCTGCAGCTGCGACTTGGCCTTCTGACTCCACCCCAGCACAACCAGGCAGTGTCCCTGTACTCTTCTCGGGATCCCTGTCCCCGCTTCCACTGCCTGTGCAGTTCCTTCTCGCCCTTTAGTTTAGGTCTCAATTTAGCTATGCTGGTCTCTTCCCTTCCTTGCCTGATTTCTTACACCTGAGGATTGACAGCTCCTGTGGAAAGCATCCTCCAAAGATCTGCCAGCTCTGTTCTGCCCCCTTGTCCCTGAGGGCCTTTTCCTAGGGGTCCTACTGACTAACTCTTTGAAGAGCTGGAAGGTTCCTTTTCTAAAATTCTGGGCCTTAACTTCACTCTTTGCCTGACCCACATCCCTCAGGCCTGTGAACTCCACCAGTGTGTGATCACTCACCACAGCCCAGGCAGTCTCTGGTCTCGACATCACTGATGAGCTCACTGGTGATCATCAGGTCCAGTACCACATGTCCTCTGGTGGGGCTGTCTATTACCTGTCTTACAAAGTTCTCCTCAATGCAGGAGAACTCCAGGAGTCTCCTGGATTGCCTACAACTCGCTGTGCTACCTTTCCAGTCCTCCAGCAGGACAAGCTCACGAGTGCAATGCCTCCTGTAACTGGAGTAAGAAGGCTTCATCAATAGCCTCCCATTGATCAGGCGGCCTGTAGTAGACACCAACCACAAGATTCTGATTTTTGCCTCCATCTCTAATTCTTACTCATACACTTTCAACCTGCTCGTGGCTTATTCTTCAGGGACAGCTCTTCACGCTCTAACCATTTCTTGATGTAGAGGGCAGCACCTCCATTCCTCCTTCTTCGCCTATCCCTTCTGAATAGCCTGCAGCCATCAACAGTCACACTCCAGTCAAGGGATTCATCCCATCAAGTTTCAGTAATGGCAGTTCGGTCGTGGCTTTCTAGCAGCACAGTAGCTTCCAGCTCCCCGTTTGCTGCTCATGCTGCTTGCGTTGGTATAGAGGCACTTCGGCTGGGTGAACATGGTCAGCCATGTCACCTTCTTGGAGGAGGGCCCTCCCTTAATTCTTTTGAGATTTCACCAATGTTTTCCTGTTGGCTCCTGTTACTTCAGGAGCCCCCAGCTCATCTCCTTAAGGCTTCAACTATGCTGCAGTGTCCCCAGCACACCTCGGAGCAACAGGCTGAGGGCCCTTGCTAGCATCCTGTCCCTCTGACAAAAGCGTGTCATCCCACAGCTTGTCACAGGCAAGCCTGATACTATCTCCCTCCTCCTTCAAGGCTACTTTAAAGCCCAGTCAGCAAGACCCACAAGCTCCTGAGCAAAGAGCCCCTTTCACCTTTGAGAGAAGTGAACCGTGTGTGACACCAGCAAGCCTGGTGCTGTGTAGACCATCTCGTTGAAAAAAAACAAAATTGAGGTGGCGACACCAGCTAGAGTCATGTATTAATAGCCTAGATCTGTCTGTTCCTTCCAACGTCTCTGTCCACAACAGGAAGGAGAGAGGAAAAAAATAACCTGTGCCCCAGATTCCCTCACCAACCATCCCAGGGCTCTCAAATCTCTTTGGTCACTCTTGGACTATGGGTTGCAGCCACCCCTCCACCTACAGGGAAGGTCAGTAACAGTCCACAGGCTGTACTCATCTCAGAGGTTTCCTTGTGATGTCCTTAACCCAGGCCCCAGAGAGGCAGCAGACTTCCTTATGAAGAGGGTCCAGGTGGTCGTCACAAGGGAGGGTAGACCCTTCTGACCCTGGAGACACCTCTGGTGTAGATGGACTATCATCCACCTACCCCACTGACTGGCCTTCCACATCCACAGCCTCATACCTGCTGTTCCAAGGCACCTGGGAGGACAAAGTGGGCAAGGAGGGAGTTCACCCGCCAACCTGAGTGGGGACCTGTCTCCATTCACTTCTTTCATTCAGGCTGCTGCCTTCAGCCTGGCAGGGGGAGGATACAGGGTCCCCTTGAACTTGGCCATCTTCTGGCGAGTGCTCCTGTTTCTGTCTCAGGGAGAGAAGAGCTTGGCTCCACCAGTCTGTCTCTTGCTCATTCTCCCTGATGCTCCTTAACCATTCTACTCTCTTTTGCAGTTCTGTCAGCAGGCTGAGCAGATAGTCCACCTGGTCACACCTCACACAGCTGTTCTCACTGCTGCCACCCGTTACCAGTGAAAGGCTCCGGCACTCCCCAGAGCCTGAGACCTGGACAGTCTCAATCACACTGGTCACAATCAGTAGGGTATCTGAAAGTTGTTAGGGCTTTAAGCAAACCTAACAGAGTACATTAGAGCCACGACTATTTCATCAGTCTACCAGCTTCACACACAAATCAAGCTAGTGAGTTCACAATGAATGCTTGAATACCCTGGAACTAAACCCAAGTGCAAATACAACACCAAAGTAAAACAAGGGTCTTTCTTACCCTGAATAATGTTTAACACTAACCCACCAGTGTATTTATATGGCTGTTTTTTCAGAACACTGGTAAGAACTTTCAGGAACAGGATATTAAGTTTAGTTCCACAAATCTGATCTATCCATTGTCCAAGTACCATCATTACAAATGCCCAAGATCTCACTACCACAGCCTGGAGACACTACTCCAGAATTTATCTTCCAGTAGGTTTGGAGCTGTTTCAAATGTCATTCTTTTATCAGATTTTCAAAGCTGTATGGACTGAAGAAATGAGCTTACTGAAAGTCATTATGTAACACCCTGTGTTTGTCACACAGATTTCAGGCAACTCAAGGGGAAAATCTATACACACAAAGACCTGCAACCCAGCAAAGTCAGAGACTAAGAACAGTAAAAAGGCAAGATCTACATAGCAGAAGAAATACACTGGTTCCACTGCCTCAGAAAGCCGTTGGTTAATTCAAAAGAGAAACTATTTACACACAAACTAAATCTTACTGAAAACATGCAAACTTCAGTATCTCCTAAGCATCTTAATTGCACTGTAGCCACCAGTGTTACATGTGAACACTGACATCTGGTTTCCAACTGACGCTTCCAACATTTGAACGCTTCTTTCCTTGGGTCTTCCTACTCCACCAGTGCTAAGAACTGATCCCCCGTATGCATGAAAAGAATCAAAATCCAGGGTCAATCTCAAACTTGATTCTATTCAGACTCAATTTTGAACTCACAAGGGAATAAGCAGCACTTGGCATAGCAATTCACGGCAAACCAAAATCGTAATGTTAACTATGTGTGAGTTTTAGGGCAGCCATACGAACGTGGATCTCCCCCTTTGCACACACTTTCAATGCATTTCACGGCTGTTTGACCATGAAAAGGTGCTGATCAGCAAGAACACAGCACTGCTTCTAGTCTTAAAAGCCATTATGTGTAACGCAGTAGACATTAAATTTTATTTCTATACTACTCAAGCAGCAACACGCTGCTTAAGGATATCCTTTTATTAAAAATGGAATCAAAAGGTGAAAGATAAAGAACCAAAGAACCCACAGAAGAAGTTATATCTAAATGCTTATCTATTACTTATATCCAAATGCGTATCTATTTCCAGGAAAGTAGGTAACCCTAGACCACAGCAAATCTTGAAAGATGACCTAAGTGGAAAGGGAGCAGTACAGTAACAGTAGGGAAACACTATGCTAAAGATATGATATAGGAAAAGGGCAAGTAAAATTCTGAAAAATAAAAAGAAATAGTAGAAACTGGCCTTAATATGTCATCCAAAGAGGCCAAATTGTCTTAACTTTAAAAAACATAACAGCAGTAAAAAAAAATACATATTGAATGGCTAGATCAGAAACAGACCTGCAAAGAGTAAAGCCATTTAGATGTCTGGAACGGGCAATGGAAAACAGCTCATGGATAAATGTCAGTGGGTCACAGCACACATTTCCAAAGCACGCCTTACACTTGCCCCACAAGGGACCAATGAAGATTAATTGAGAACTCAAATCCATGAAGTCCCCAACTTTTGCTAGCATTCAGGAATTCAAACCGAGACAGTAAACTTCCACAAAATTATAGTCCCTTCAACACAGCATTTAAGTATTACAGGTTCTAGGACACATGGTTGGCAATACTCTTAACAGATGTATTACAGCAAATGCTACAAATTTAGTATAGATTCCAAGAACAGACTCTAAGCAAATATTCTATTTATCTTGCACAAGATGTACTGCTGCATCGGCTACGCTTGTGACACAACTGTATCATGATTTTAGTGACTATACTAAACTGTAAGCACCTAAGACACACAAGAAGCACACAATCTTTCAAACTTGTACAGTCACAAGAAACTGGGGGTACAACAAATCCCATATAAACCAATCAAATCTGAAAAAACATCAGAGATGGGAAGGAGGAAGAGAAATCTCATGTGTGAGAGGAGATCTTCTCGGTCTCGCGCATCCTGTAGAACTGCGTGTTCAGAAACAGACCGATTTATCAATACAGTAATGCTGATGCTGTTAAAAAGTTAACCTTCCTTGTAAAACACACTTCTCCTTTTTAAAGTCAGTAAATTTAAGGTCATGTTAAGAAGCAGATTTTAAACAATATTTCACGCATTTACATTTTATGAACACTTTTAGCCAAACAGCCCAAACTCTTATTTTTGTGTTACAAGAAGAAAATAAGTGTTCAAATTAACTTACAGTAAAGCACTTGTATCAATGGAGAGCATCTTTCTGGTCACTAGACGGTACCAGACTCAGCTCAAACACTGCAAGTTTAACAGAACAGCTGACGGTGGAAAGGATCTCTGGATACCACCTTATTGAATCCATCCCAGCTCCGAGCAGTGACAAACTAGAAATCAGACCCACCTTTGAATTTAAGTCAGGTTGTCAGGGTCACATCCACCAGAGCTTTGAATACCGATAAGGATACAGATTTCCCAGCCTCTCTTACACTTATCTTAGCTGTGTAAAATTCTCCTTGTTGCTACTTGTGCCCATTACCTGTCACGCTATCTAAGTGCATCTCTGCAAAGAGCCTGGCTTCATATCCTCTGTACTTTCATGTTAATGAGTTGAAGACAGCAGTAAGACATGTCCCCCCAGCCTTCTTTAGACTCATCACACCCACCCCTCTCAGCGTTTCCTTCTTTCTTATGTGCTCTAGCCCTCTAAGCCGGTGGCCCTCCACTGGGCTCATTCCACTGTCTCAGTACCTTTATTATAACAGGATCTACCCAAACTGGACTAAACTCTGTAGATGTGGTTTCCCAAGTATGAAACACTGGAAGACAATCATTTCCCTCAAACTGCTGGCTAGTCTTGCTTAATTAAGCCCAGTATGCTGCTTGCAATCGTCCCTGCAAGAGGTGCGTTATGCATGTTCAACTTGCTGTCAACCAGGACTACCCAAAGCTGCTTTCCGTCCTGTGAGTGCCCAGCCTGTGCTATTCCCACGTGGTTTGGAAATGAACATGCTTTACATATTGTCAAAAAGGACTTAAGAGTGTTACTCTTCATGAGTGCTTCCTCTTGTTTGTTTAGGGGGTTTTTAATTTTTACTTTCAATTAGCATGCAGTCTACATTCATGTACGTACAGCCCAGGAAACAAGTAACTCCACGTGGGTAACTGGTAACCACTATACTCACCGGCACACCCAGTTTCTTAGTGCCTGATTACACAAATCTGTTTTACTAATGCTTTTACAATTATTTCTTTTTACTTTTGCTTGTGCTTAGAAAGAGGAAAAACTGTCATGCCATAGTCTGTAAATGAACAAGAAGTTCGAACATAGACCATTTTCCTCATCTCTAATAATAACTAATGTCAGCTAGGAATCTCAACCAGATTATTCACTCTGATAAATACTCGAGTATTGGCTAACAACCCAGAATTTTTGGCCCAGCATGGACAAGCTTCTTCAGCACAGTTTACTTGCATAATTTTATAATTAGTATTAAATGCATCTAGTAATTCAGAACAAGTAAAAGAGAATTTAAGACCATGTGAATACTATGCTACGTATCAGAGGAAAACTTTAGCTCTGGAGTCCTCAGCACAGGAAGGACTGTTGGAGTGGGCCCAGAGGCGGCCACAAAAATGATCAGAGGGATGGAACACCTCTGCTATAAGGACAGGCTGAGAGAGTTGGGGTTGTTCAGCCTGGAGAAGAGAAGACTCCAGGGAAACTTTACTGCAGCCTTCCAGTACTTAAAGAAAGCTTGTAAGAAGAATGGCGACAGTCTTTCTAGCAAGACCTGTTGCAGCAGGACAAAGGGTGATGGTTTTAAACTAGAAGAAGGAAGAAATTTTTTAGGATGAGGGTGTTGAGGCACTGGCACAGGTTGCCCAGAG
This sequence comes from Buceros rhinoceros silvestris, assembly GCF_000710305.1. Lineage (NCBI taxonomy): Eukaryota > Metazoa > Chordata > Aves > Bucerotiformes > Bucerotidae > Buceros > Buceros rhinoceros. Next base: position 6,566 of record NW_010394643.1, read on the forward strand.
AGGTGGCAGATGTTCCATCCCTGGAAACACTCAAGGTCAGGTTGGACAGGGCTCTGAGCAACCTGATCTAGTTGAAGAGGTCCCTGCTCACTGCAAGGATCTTGGACTAGATGTCCTTTGAAGGTCCCTTCCACCCCAAAGCATTCTACCAGTCTATAAAACTCATGTAGACTATGACCGAGCAAACAGCCAATGAAGCAGCAGCATAACAAAGGCAAATCTTAACATTGTAAGCAAAATGAGATAAAAAAAGAAAGGGAAGAGAAGAAAACAACCACAAACCAGTTCAAATTCTATACTGAGGTAAAGCCGATGGGAAATGGGATCCAAGGCAAGATTGGATACAGTCAGCAAGGCAAGCATGATCAGCTTTCACAGCTGCACTTGCTGGATGGCTCCACGTTACATTACGCCAGCAAGACTCCAGTTCCTCAACTAGTTTTAAAAAGTAAAAGGTAGCTTTACTTTTAAACAAGATGATATTGTATTTTGTAAGGCTGCAGTTCCACAACAACAAACCACGTCCAGTCTAGGACAGGACTACTGTGGTTTTCAATTCCCACTCCTCCCTCCCACTTCCTCAAGTGCTCTTTCTCCCCAGCTGTGCACAGGTCCTAACAGCCAGTCCACCAGGGGAGCTAACGGGGTAGAAAGCTGAAATACAAAAAACAGAGCCAACACCTACAGAGCTCCCCCCCAAAAATGTCATTATAATGATTCATGGAACTAAAATGACTCCCAAAAAAGAACAAACAGAAAAGGGCAGTGTTGGTACAAAGAGAGGACAATGGCAGCCCTATGTTAGGCCGTTTAAAATGGTCATGCAGGCAAGCATGTATGCTTCTAAGAATTTAACCCCACAGAACAAACGCTGTATAATATATTTTAAGCCAATATTTTGTCTCTCAAATCCAGATCTGCAACTGGAATAAAGACATGCAGAACAGAAGTGTATTCCAAGACCAAAAAAAAAAAAAACAACTTTTTGGTGTAGGTTTGTAAAAAAACCTATTTAACTTTACTAGTGGGGAGCTTTTCAAATCCTCATTCAACTTTTGCCTAAAAAGAAGAAAGTGATGCCTCAGTAAGTTATTCCGATGCTTAGTTAACCCAGCTCTTAGTTATCTGACCTTCTGAAAGGCTACACACCATTCCCTGTCTGAATTTTTGTTGCTTAGGCAATAATCAGCACTCAAAAATTAACTCTTTAACACCAGGGAGCGGAGGGAGGTGGGAAGAGCACCCTATACCTAATACGGTACTGGGCACATAGTCTCTCCTAGACCAGGATTAAGTCACACCCTAATTTATTCTCTTCTAATGGAGGAATAGACTGAGTTTCTCAGGTCTGTTAACAGAAAACATGTTTTCCAATCCTGAAGTAATTTTTGTAGGTCTTTCCCAAATTCTCGGATCCAGGTATACATAAAGACGGCCAAACACAGAGACAATGGCAAAAATTCCAAGATACATCCAATATTTGTGTCCGGTAAAAACACAACCAACCAACCTTTGTTGCACGCTCCACTTTTTGTCATTCTAAATTGCAATTATTTTTTTATTTTAAGTATTTCAGAGAACTTCTTACCTGACCTTCCAAGATACTATTTGGCTTCTTTAATGAGGCACCACCTACCAGTAGAAAACCTCACCAACTGAATAAACGTTTTTCAAAAATAACACGAGCAGTACCACAAGCAAACCAAAATTAACAAATCCCCCCAACCAGAAATACTAGCTATTAATTCAGAAGGCATCTGATAAATTATTCCAGACTAGTAAGAATTCTTAAAGGTATATAGGCTATAATATAGGCATATTAATCCGTTCTTGCTCAAACAAAATCTTGGAATGATTTCAGGTGTAACAGAACACTAGGTCTTCTTCCCCTTCCCACACATGTATTAAAAGAAAAGGATAAAAAAAGTCACTGACACCACACCCATATATTACAACTCTTATCACAGAGGAGCCAAAGTGGTGGATGACATTATGCCAGCCACTGTACACACACAGAATACGACTGTTCAAAGAGCTAACAACCTAAACAGAAGAGATAACAGATGGAGAGAGACAAAAAGGAGAATATAAGGAAACAGCACCACCATAAACAACAGTTAGAATCAGTTCTTGTTTTAAGGATGGTGTCCCATGGAGTCCCAGGGTAACAGGAAAGGTGGTGGTTTGGTTTTGTTTTTAGTAGGCTTTGTTCCCTAAAGTTAGCTGCTTCTGCGTTACCAGGTTGCAACTCCTTTAAAGGGTTCACACAGGGAACTTGTCCAAGCATGAAAAGCATCATAGGAGAATGAATTGCCCACAACATCACTTTCTAAACAGCACCTAAAATGTCATGAACAACAGCAAGGGTGAATAATACCTTTTCAAAGCTAAACCCCAACTTCAAACTAAAGGCAAATTTCACAGACATAAAAAAAAAAAAAATATAAGATGCACGAACACCAGACTGGCAAAGCAGAAGATAAAGAAAGCACTTTTGCTCAGGATTCTGAATCCTTATCAGCAGAGCAGGATCGGTTTTACCACGACCAAAAGGAAAACTGTTACCACAAGATACAGGGATGAAAGGCATGATATGAGATTAACAATGAACACTTAATTGTCTATTAACAATTAAGAGACAGCTTACTATGCGGAAGAAATCTGCAGTTGTTAGAAGAGCGGCATCTGCTGTGTCAAAAGCAAGGGCTAGATTGGGGGCTTAAACCACAGATCTCAAAAAGCACAAGCACAGAGAGCAGAGAGAGTTTCCCTTCTGGGGAGGAAGGACTGCCTCCGAGACAGCAGCCTGAGCTAAGGTCAGCCACCCACAAAGGGAAGTCAAAAGCACACACTGAGATTTAGCTGGTATAGCAGGCAGCAAGTCCAGGCGAGACAGAGACTTGAAGGTCATCCGTACAGAGATGACAGTTGAGTTTATGAATGAGACGAACAAAATAACTTCTACAGAAATTCGATGTAGGGGTAAATGCCAAACTAGAGAGGTCTTACAGAGATCTAAAGAAAAGGAACTCCAGACCGAAGTATAGTTTTCACCAAGGTTAAACTTACAAGGAGAGAAAAAAAAGGATACTTGAGTAGGGTTTTTTTAATGGTGAGTATGGTTGTATTGCACAGGAGGAACACAAGATGCTCGTGTGCTTCCAAGGAAAGTCTGCAGGAGGAAAACAAACAGGTCTGTGTTTCTAAGAGTGACTATGTGCCATAACAAGCCTAAATTAGAACACCATGCACATTATTCTTCTATGGATTATGCCCAATTTTACCATCTTCTTCCATTGCCACCTTTCACAACACAAGAACTGTGGAAACTACATGTCGAAACCAAAACGAACTCTTCCGTAATGCCACTGCCCTCTCCTAATAACCCACTTTCTTTGCCAGCCTGCCAAGAGCTAGATTGGTTAGACTGGTGCAGGCATCTAAGTAGTTGTTGTTCTACCAGTTAACAGTGTGTGACCAAGCAAATACCACTGCTTTGCACAACTTACTCAATGGGAAAAAGTAGAATTAAAATGCCATGCTGCTTAGCACGTGTCAGTAAGTATTAAAAGCACTGCACACGGACTATGCCTTGATACGACTTTTTTACAGCACTAGGTACACAAATTTAGGTACTATGGCTTTTAGAAGTTTCAAACTGAAGGTTTCTTATAGTCTTGGAAGAGTTAAGGGAACATGTTTAAGAACCCGAATGTACAGTTACGTATGGGATGCCTAATTCATTTTAGGCGAAGCAGTAACATATTGTTAAGTAACTGAGAAACCAAAACCTATCCTCTCTGTACAACAGAGATGCATGATTAAGTAGTTTCATCTCAGACAAACTTAAACAAAACAAACAAAAACCTCACCACAATCCTCTTGTGCTACTGACACTCAGAATGGTTGGGGAGACCACTGGTAATGTCCGAGTACATTTCAAACCACTACTTTAGCCGCTCTGTCTGGAGCAGCAACACTTGCTTCTGCACCCCTGCCTCAGTGAATCCCCGCCACCCCCATCAGAGTGTTCTCCAGTGGCTGATGGCAGAAGGGACAGACAAGGATGTCATGGTGAAGGTAGCTCCAAAAACCTTGCACACAGACAGAGATGGAGTGCATTAGGACAAACTTAAAGCGTAAATACCCTCTGAACACAGAGCAGTTTGAAAAATACATTGGTGGCAATTGTGTCACTAGAGACTCTCAGTCAACCACAAAACGGAATATCCCTTAATTTTTTTTATGCTGGAGTAGTAAAAATCTGAATTTGTCATCTGTATCATAACCACTTACTGAAATAATTTTGTTCTGATGGCAAACTAGAGTAAGAAAACAATTTTCCTGATGGACATGTCCAATTCACGAGATACTTCAGGTAAAGGCCTAGGAATCCCTCAGAGGACAGTTATAATCCAACCTGTCTATAAAAGGCAGTGCTGACCTCATCTATTGCAACTGTTAATGTTTACACCCATAAAGACATAACTGAATTGTGTGCGTGCGTACATCGTGTTGGGAACGCTAGTGGCACAGAGTTTCACAGAATAAATACAGTTTTTGACTTAAATTTGATAATTTCTGGAAGCTCAGAGATGACAAAAAGCCTTACATAGCCAAAACAATTGAAGTATAAATAAGTGGTGTTGAAATCATAGAATCATTTAGGTTCAAAAAGACCTTTAAGATCATCGGGTCCAACCATTAACCGAACTCTGCCAACTCCACCACTAAACCATGTCCCTAAGCACCACGTCTACATGTCTTTTAAATACCTCCACGAACAGTGACTCAACCACTTCCCTGGGCAGCCTGTTCCAGTGCTTCACAATCCTTTCTGTAAAGAAATTTTCCCTAATGTTCAATCTAAACCTCCCCTGGTGCAACTTGAGGCCGTTTCCTCTTGTCACAGAATCACAGAATCATCATCCGGCCGGAAGAGACCTCAAAGATCATCAAGTCCAACCGTTGCCCTTACACTGCCAGGGTCCCTACACCATGTCCCTCAACACCAGATCCACACGATTTTTAAACACTTCCAGGGATGGGGACTCCACCACCTCCCTAGGCAACCCGTTCCAATGCTTAATAACCCTCTCTGTAAAGAAATTTTTCCTGATATCCAACCTGAACCTCCCCTGGCGCAACTTAAGGCCATTCCCCCTCGTCCTGTCATTCTCGATATAGGAGAAGAGATTGACCCTATCACTTGTTACCTGGTAGAAGAGATGGACCCCCACCACACTACAACCTCCTGTCAGGTAGTTGTAGAGAGTGACAAGGTCTCCCCTCTGCCTCCTTTTCTCCAGGCTGAACAACCCCAGTTCCCTCAGCTGCCTGTGCTCTAGACCCTTCACCCGCTTCGTTGCCCTTCTCTGGACACAGTCCAGCATCTCAATGCCGTTCTTGTGAGGAGAGGCCCAAAACTGAACACAGTCTTTGAGGTGTGGCCTCACCAGCGCTGAGTGCAGGGGGACAATCACTGCCCTGCTCCTGCGGGCCACACCAGTGCTGATACAAGCCAGGAGGCCGTTGGCCTTCTTGGCCACCTGGGCACACTGCTGGCTCATATTCAGCCAAGCCAACTAGAGTAGCAATTGAATGCTCCTTTGCCATCTCAGTGGGGGTAAGGGATGGAGATCCACACACAGAAGACACAAGGTTTGTTGACGCATTAGAAGCCACAGAAGCACCTAAGAACAATCACATAGGAATTAGGGTTTCTACCCCCAAAATGTGGCAGGATCAACGGCCCAACTGATTTGCTTCTTCACCAGCGCACACAGCACGGGCAACAAACAGAAGGAATTGGAAGCCACTGTGCAGCTGGAAACCTATTATATAAAACCAACACGATCAAAGTCTTAACTTCATGAGTACCACGCAACTCCATTTCAGAAGACTCACTCTTCTACCTAAAATTTCTCTTAAAGTACAAAACACTGACAAACTTACAAACCTTGGTCCAAAATGAAGAATTTTAATACTAGCATCTAAATTGACACATCATCCATATACCAAGTTAGCATATATTGCCAGCAGCATGTAAGATAGCCTACGAGTACCCAAGAAAATCTAAATCTTCTCTGAACTCTAACCTCTCAGAAACCCACTTATCCTCTTTCAGCATTCACCTAGTAAGGCTGAATCACTGAAATGAAGTTAAAGACAAAAAGAAGTTGCAAAAAAAGGGCTTTCAACTGTTGAGTTAAACTCAACAATTTCAGCAGCCAACAAAACTCCTGCAGCATATAGGGCTTTAAGAGCCTCACAAGGCAAGTGGTACCTCAAACTTTTCAGGACAGCTTGCTAATATTCTGAGTTCTGAACTTCAAATTTCAATCCCTTTCCACAGCTGAGTGGAAAAAAGAAATGATTCTTTGTGAACAGCAGGTTTTCCATTAGTGACAATACTTGATACAAATTCTTCACAGAACTCCTCACTGCGCTTTTGTTGCAAAGTGAATCAACTCATTGCAAACGCTGACGCAAGACCACCGAACTTCAGTAATACTGTATTTAGTCCTCAAAACCAACATGAAAGCTACTGTAAAAATGCAAGATTGTTCATGATGCTGCCGGACAAAAAAAAAAAAAAAAGCCAGCCAGCAGAAATCTAAAAGAGGTTGTACCAGTTTTGGACCCACATCCCTCTGTATACTGGACCTTCTACTGTCCGTAGAAGACAACGGAACTTGCTCTCACTTTTCCAATGCCATTTGTAGATTCTCGCTGATGCAAATCCCTCTTAGCATATTATTCCAGGGTAAGCAAGAGCAGAATGCAATCATGTATTTGAGATCAAAGAGGATTAATAACAATAATCTAAAGCAAATGTATTAGGTACTCTAATTAAGACAGTTTATTAAAACAAGCTATTTAGTTTAACTAATGTCCCATCATCACTCTTTTGTCACAAATGGTGCCTGCGAAGTTTGGTCCCTAGAGCTGACTAAGCAGGGAATACATTCTGCCACTCATCGGCGTAGCCTATCACACGCCACAGGATACGCTTTCTACCTCCAGTCACGTGCTAGAGAAAAGGCTGTACCACCGCCGTTGGAAGAGGACAATGCGCCATCTACTAGGATGCTTTTGTGCAAGACGTTACTGTAATTCACAAACCAGCTGGCAACTGCTTACCAAGGTTTACTGAATCTTAGTTATACAGCTGTTCTTGGCAGTATTCTCATCTTTTCATAGGCAGCCACACAAAGCTGCAGTAATTTTTTTAAACCAGCTCCAGTGCACAACATCTTTTCACTCTTTTCCAACACAACAGCCTCCCTCCTTCCAAAACATGATTTGCCATGATCACTCTTAAAAGTAACTTTTCTAAGCATCAGAAAAAGCAGAACAGCTGTTAGACTGCAATGCATGATGAGCCACAAGTGAAATTAGATGGTATATCTACATCCAAGACATGGTAAGAGTTAAAAAATTACAATTAAAATTACAGTAATAAGTCAAGGTTTAGAACAGGACACTATTAATGCTAATAAGCCATACAAACTCTTAGTGTCTCTCATGAGGTTGGTACTCAGAATAAATCCAAATCTGACGCCTTCCTTGTAAGCAGCAAGGCTTTGCAGAGAACCACTTATTGTTTGTATATGTAAACCACCAAAAAGTGACAAAGAAAGTTGCAAGCCATGCAAATCTGGGAAATCTACTAGGTAGAATAGCAAAAGGGGGGGAAAAAAAAAAAGAAAAAAATTATTTCGAGAGATACAAGTGGTGGGGAAGACTACAACACCCGCATCCCTCCTGCGCCCAAGGCAGGCGC
>NW_010394644.1:0-16325 GCF_000710305.1 Buceros rhinoceros silvestris
AGGGGGAAAAAACCCAAACAACCCACAGGTTAAGTGTTTTCCAAGGTCACAGGGAAACAGTAATAAACAAACAGTTTTCCAAAACTTTAATCCCTGCCCCGGTTCTCCTTTCTTACAGAAACAGAGGCTGCTAAAATTTCTGGCCAAAGGACTTGAAAGATGTTTTTTGAATACTATTTAATCCACGAGGTTCCAGCTTACAGTACAAAACCCACAAGCAGTCTGTTTAGAAAGCAGATATCCAACTGTAGTCCATTTTTCTTATTTTTCGTAGCTCCTTCTCCTGGGACTTAGACAGTTTACATGTCATCTCTCCTAGTAATTCCACAGGACTTGCATCTTCTTGCTCCATTTCAGCAACATCTCTTTCCTCATCTGATTCATCCTCTGTTTTTTCACTTTCCATTTCTACTTCATCAGCAACTTCTGCAGCACTGTGAGAGGATGATTAGAAACAATACAATTACTGAAATTAATGGGTATTTTCACATACTGGTTTTTTTTTTAACATAGGGAGGTGCTTAAAGTGGCTGCTCCCTTCTGCCTTCAAGAGTTAAACTTGTGCTAAAGTAGAAAGCACGCTTCCAAAGAATTCTACAGAACAGTTACCATTTATGATGTGCTAATTAATCGTATTAACTCAAATGTCTGTTGAATAAATATTCTGGATCTCATTAGGAATGACCTGCGTGGCAGAACGGCGCTGGTCTCCTCAAAATCATCTGTTCTAATACAAAATATTTATCACTCATGAAATGTAAATGGGGAAACATGCAATACATCATTATTATACTGCCAAGGAAAATAAAATGATTTAACTTGAATAACAAAATTAATCTATACAGTGATATATTTTTGTCATTCTTTAAGAGCCAAGTCCTACAGCCCTCATATGTAACTTTAAATGTGCACTTGTAGTAATTACCAGTGTCAAAGTACATGCTCTACATGTGCAAATATTTACAGGGGCCACTGAACTCCCAAATTCTTCAGTACTGAAACCACATGCGAGTTTCTATATATTTCTGTAAGAAAGTCAGCACTACCGGCCAACAGTGCAGCAGCACTGATTATACTGCTGGTACGGCAGAATATCATGCACATGCAAAAACTACTCAAACTGGTGTTTTTTTTTCCTGGGTAAACCCTGGCAGTGTACACCATCCCCTCACTGGTCTGTGCAAGTTCAGCACGGCAGCTGATACCCAGGACGCATCTTCATCTCTGGCTTGGCAGAGTTTCATTAAACACTTTGAAGAATAGATTGCATAAAACACGCAAGCGTTTAAATTTACTACAGCATGACAAGATATTAATCCTAATACAAGACTACGGTCATAACCCCTGTGCCTGCATTCATCTTCTAGCCGCACACACCGGTCTCAGAGGAGCAAGCTACAATACATTTTGAGCACCTATCAAACTACTCCACTAAACCAGGATTAATGCATTGTAAGACAAGCCCAGCTAGCGGTGTTCACAGTACACACTCCTATTTTGTAGCTTAATATGGAATGAAGTTTGAGTTCTAAAGAAACTGCTAAGATTAAACTTAACAACTATCATCTTGGTGTATCTAGAAACCGAAACCAGGAATTATGGAGGAAGTGATCATAATATCAAGTACAGTTCAGTATCTGACATCTACCCAAAAACACCACTAAAAATATTAAATCTCTAGAATAAAGTTAAATTCATAAAGAACATTTAAGTACTAAAGGCAACATTTTGTGTACAAGCACGTTATAGCAAACAGCAGAAATAACAACAACAAAAGAGCCACTGGGCTGAACAGCCAGTCTGTGATATTCCCCAAACCTGAATTGCTCTAAAAAAATCTTGCCACAATAAAGAGTTCTACTACCTTCTGTCAACAGAGGAATGAAACGTTGGAAAACTGCTTTTACACTCTAAACAAAGACAGACATAATTTAAAATTACTTTGGTAACTAAGGGGAGTTCTTCCATTTTTCTTACCTTTCGTTCTCTTTGGAGATGAGCAATGAATTAATAAATATAGGACAAAGGAAGGAAGCGGATGGCAAAACATGTGCTGGAGTGTGCAGAAGCTGAAAAGATAAAACAGAAGCTTTATGAAAGCTTTTGTTTGTCGTGATTTTGTTCGTACACTCACTGTGATTACGCCTACCTCTTTGACCGCAGGTGAATCTTGCTCTGGCTTATTACGAACAACTAGTTTTCGAAGGTCTATATCCTCTTGAGATTGCTGACGTCTGTGCTTTCCCAGCAGCAAGCTAAATGGGGTCACAGGAAGACTTTCTTCTACAGCCAGCTTGAGAAAGGTGAAAGTTTTAAGTAGAATTTTAGTGTCAAAAATCTAAGTTCCATCTCATTTTGAGTTAACAAAACTTAGAATCAACCTAGGTGACAAAATGCTACCCTCAAATTTAACTCAACTGAGCCATGTGGCTCTTTTCAGTTATGCTCTGTCGGGCAGCTTGAGAGAACCCTACACAGAGGAAGTAAAACTCTCCAGGATCTGGATCTGAATTCCAGAACACCAGACTTTAGTTGGTTAACGTACTAATTCATTTCCAAACACAGAAGTTGGTGAATGTGACAGAAAAAACTGCATTTCAGATTCCACTTAGGAGTAAAAGATCATTTACACTCCAGCATCTTCTGCTGAGTGATTTAATCATGTAACTGGAAGCAAAACATGACAACTTCCCTTCTGGCATTTTCCTAGCTCAATATAGCTTAACTTGAGCACTGAATTATTCTTCCACCCTCCAAAGAAACTGATTGCTTATAACCACAGTCCCAGTGGATTTGGTATCAGAAAGATAGTAACTTCTACTTTGATCTATTTTATCAAACTGATCACGTGCTACTGCTTCACGCTGCTCAGTGGGTTTGAAACACTTCATCAATGAGATCGCATTTTCCAGACGGCTTCTCCACAGAAGTACACACTGGAATGTAATTTTGAAATTCCTTCCTACTGATGTCACAACCGACTGACAACTGTTCATTCTATCAAAAAATGAGCAAACACAGATTACTGCCCCTTCAGCTAAGTGCCTCTGATTCCATTTAAGGATCTGGTGGGCATTTTCATAAGAGAAGGGAATTTGAATCTGACAAACTGAACACCAACAGAATGTGAACTGCTCTGCACATCTGTCAGAACATCCATAAGAGGTACCTGTTTGCTCGACGGTGTAAGCCTTTCTTCTAGAGACTTTGTGCTAAGTGTCATTAGCTCCTAAAATACAGAATAATGCAGCAGAGTTATAGTATGTGAAATTGCTTTCCACGTTTCCGCATCAAACCTACAGAAGCTTCCGACTGGCCCAAAGGCTTTTATCAGTCAAGTCGGAGAGGCAAACGTACCTTTTCCTCTTTATTTATAAAGAAACTGAGAGGCAGCAGGAATGGACCTAGTGGCTCTATAAAGCTTTTGGGAAGACAAACAAAAAACCACCCCAACCACAAGCTACAGGGAAGATTTGGTGTCATACAAAACACTTGGGTAATCAGCAGTAACGCAGCTTCTGGGTGGTTCTTTAAGTCAAACAGCACAGGCCACGTTCCTAAATGATCTAGTCTCTTATGTGAATGAGGCAGCAGAAAATACTAGCAGTAGAACATCAGTAAATACTCAATTTTGAACTTAAGCTGTTTCAGCAGTTGAAAGCTCTTAAAAAAAGAGCAAAGCATGGCTTATGCTGCCCTGACATCACAAAAAGAAACCCCTACACTCCACAGCAGAACTCTGTATCAATCCACACTCAGGAAAATACTTTTTTTCCCCAGGAACGATTTGCCAATCACTTCCTTACTTGCGAATCCGTAAGGAAAAACAGTTGAGATCTTCTTAGCCAAAGGTATTTTTCTGAGACAATTGTTTCGGGTTCATCTCTTGGCACGAAGGCAGCAAGCTGGATCTTTTCTTTACAAAGGTTTCTCTGGATATAGATTGGCCTTGGCTCGTTCGGTTTAAAAACAAACACTGCAAAACCAAGAACGTCTTCTCTTTGAATCATGAAATTCTACCTTCCTGGACCTGTCAAAGCCCTGTGTACCACAGCCAGCGAAGGCTGCACAGGATTGCCTTGAAGCACTAGTTTGCAAGAATTATAATCAGATAACCCAACTGCCTAACAGAAAGTACCTTACACAGCATTCCAGTCCAGAGAACATACTGGGAAATTAATGTTTCTGTAGAGCAGTAGCTCTAGGAAGAGTAATCATCATATACAAAGCTCTAAAACATTGCTGTACAGTTCAACCACAGTTCGCCATTTACAGGAGAAGGTCAAGACCATTCAAGGCCTTCACCCAGAGGCTGTGGTTAATCCTGTGCTATACCCTGTACCACAAATGAACTCTTGGAAGAAAAGAAGGGGAGCCAACACGCTTTACTTGACGGCTGCTGTCAGACATGGCTCGGTTTTCTGCAGGTGCAAACACAGACTCAAGTCTGTCTTATGGCTTTTGTGGGGCTGAATTCTAAGAAAACTTTTTCTAGAAATGGTGCTTTCACCATTTTAAATTCCACTATTACTTCTCAAAGAAGCCCTTGTACTTACAGCTGGACTCTTTGGAGAGCCATGAGACAGCAGCAATATATTCTGAAAGGGGATCAGGTTGCAGAACTAAGACGTTGAGGTGGGCACTCCATTCCACTGAAAAGCAAACACAGCAACAGCCGGGCGTGAAAAGGCAGCATTCAGTCCTAGACCACCGCTTTGCCAAAAAGAAGGTCAAATGGGAATGACACATAGGCCCTTACCCTCTGGAAGAGGCACGCAACTTCACTCACTTCCAGATGAATAAAACTACACAAATGTAGGAAATACTAACTATTATTATGTTATCAATCATCTCACTTGGGATTTGCTATGCACATGCACACAAAGCACATGCACGCTGGACGGGATACCCTCTTGACAAGAATGGAAATCATGACATTTCCACAGGACATTTGGTAGTGGGTCAATCTGGAATCAAACTACATGTATTTTAAGGTTTCATAGTGAATTAAAGTGTTAAATGTTACCACTCTAGTACGCATTTAAGCTGATCTTACATGCACAACTGAGCAGGTTCCAGCAACACAGAAAGCCAAAATCAGTGGCACCAATAAGGTACTTGGAACATGTTAGTCTCCCAAAGCAGATGTTCCTACAGAAGTAAAAAGTCAAAAGAAGTTAGTGACCTTCATCTGTTTTTCTCTATGGAATAATGAATCACAAGTCACAAAAACATTCTGTTAAGATTTAGTTCTGGTGTTTAAATCAGAAGTTTGCTGTTTGTTTCACCTCTAGTGGCACAAAACTTCACACACAACAATCACATCGCTCTGGGAGATTTAAAATTATGCATAAATCTATCAGGATTACACACTCCTACAGCATTTTGATTTCAGGGAGTGATTTTAAGCTCTTAAATAAGATACAAATGCATAAGTAATAGTAAGTGTTCATACTGGGACTGAAAATAAATTCCATATACAAAGAATTCCTACCACTGCTCTAAGCACTAGAGAAGCGCAGTAAAAAAAAATTATGATAGGCTGTTCCAGTTGATGGAAGTGAGTGATTTCTTCTCACTTATTTCTCATTTGAGAATAATAGAACAGCCTTTTGTTTTCTAATGCTACAGAACATTTTCACAAAAGTGAAAAAGGGGTGGAATTTCTATACTGAAATTATACAGCCCTTTGAAGTTATGCAATTAATACAGCCATTTAATATAGTCCTAGTGTGATTTATTTCCCTTTAATATAGCATATAGTAAAGGCTACAAAAGGCTTGCCCCTGTGCCAAGCCACGGGTCCATAAAGATGTGACTTACATGCCTCCTATGAATTTCCTGCATATTTTAGAACCATGTTTCTCAATTTCTAATCTTAGGGGACCAGTATAAACCCAGTGGACTCGATCACACAGAAGAAAAGCTTACAAAAATACACACAAAAACATGAAAGCAAGACATCTCCGTATCTTCCTACGGTTCTTTATGTCAGAGTCTAAAGCATTGTGACCGTGCAATGTTTTACTTTCTGTTTTAGGTGTTTCCTAGAAGCAGGTATACGAAATACCTCTAATGCTACTGCAGTAATGACTTTGAGGAGCAAGTTTGAGGAGCAGTTAGAAAACCTAAGAATGCTACAGTAGGGCTTGTACGTCATCTTGCTTCAGCAATTGTTTAGATACAGAGATCTGGCACAGAGATTAATTAGATTCATCACCAGTGAGGTCACCTATTGCCCCATTTTTTCAAGCTTATCATAGGAAAAATGATACTTTACCTGGATTAGAAACCGCTGTCTATTTGCCCAGTCCAAGCAGCTCACTATTAAAGCTGTCCTACTCTTTTGAGTCTCTGTCTTTCACCTCTACCATCTACTTATGCTATTCCTCATCATCCTTACACAACAGAATGGTATTACTGTTTATTGATACAATTTCTATTTGTATGCAGGCATACACGAATAAAGCACAAACTTCTTATATTTATACTTTTGCAATACCTTGAGTCATCCCTAGATTAATGGGAAAAAAGAGAAGAGCTACTAACACACTCCTGTGTGCCCAATGACACATATTTGAGTATAGGAGGTCCAGGAGTCATAAGCAAGTAAGAAGATGAAACTGCAAAGCTTGATCTTATTAACAGTAAGTTATCAACTATCTAAGAATAATTTTAAAGTCTTTTCTATGTATGAACTTAGACATTAAATTCATGTTTATATGCACGTATACAAGGTCCTGGATTACTATGAATTGATTCTTTGTGTTTCGAGAGTCTGAGCAAGACATAAAAAAACCAGATGAAAAACATACCTTATTTTTCCAGGTGGATGGCAAAATGTACACTTAAGATCCCATGTAACTGAATCCCACACAGTGACAGTTTCTTCAAAGCTAACAGCAAGCACAGAGCCATCTTCTGAGAAACAGCAGTGAGTAGCTTGGTAGTTGTGGTAGCTGCCTACAAAGTCACAGCTCCAGCTCACACTCTGTTGTGCTGCAATGAATAAACAAACTAGTTAATTCAAGTCTATACATAAAGAAGAATAATTCAAGTATTAGGGCTGCAAAATAGGCTCAAGAGCAAGGTAAGTTTTGTTTCAGAAGGCTTAAAATTTTTGAAGAGCACAGAGAATCTGTCCTGATTTAGTACAAGAAACATCTAGTTGCTTTTCTATTCGTCCTCGATGTTACATTTGAACAGTGAATTCTGAGATGGACACGGTACAATATTCATGTTTACTTTGCCAGCTACATTAACTGTGCTCTCAAACAGGCAGACGTTAGATAAATGAAAAACAAGATACTGAAGCAGATTCAACATTTCACGTTCTGAAACATACTGTTCCTTTAGAACTAGAAATTTGAACACAGGTTGCATGTGAATCCAACAAAGCTCATGGTTCATTTACGTAAAGTTTGAGGATCATAAAGTGACCCAACGACACTCTCCCTTGTGTTGGTTAATCTGCCAGTGCATTCAGCTGGGAAACCTCTCCCAGTGTTGACAATTACCATAAAGTAAACAGAAGCAAACTGATATACTTACCACAGAACATACATTTCCCAGTATAAATAAATAAATCCAGACAGCATGCTTTTGAAACATGAGTAGGATGAGGAAAGAAAGGAAAATAAGTTCACCCTATGCTAAGATATCCTTTATATAATGGCTATGAGTTGATGGTTAAAAGACCTTCCTGTAATAAAACAGCCAGAAACGATTCACTACTTTAAGCTGCGTGGCACCATCTAGAGGCACAGGGAGATAAA
The DNA here is from genome assembly GCF_000710305.1 of Buceros rhinoceros silvestris. NCBI lineage: Eukaryota > Metazoa > Chordata > Aves > Bucerotiformes > Bucerotidae > Buceros > Buceros rhinoceros. The sequence continues at coordinate 7,776 of NW_010394644.1, forward strand.
AACATGCCAGAGTGTATTCTACTGACCAACTAGTTTATTAGTATGTCCTGCATGTTGGATCCTTCTACCTGAGCATTCCTACCCTGCCCCTGCTGGGCAAATACAGCACAGAAGTCAGCACAAGTTGTGCTCTTACACATGCCACAGAACAGAACTGTGCATAGTCACTTAAAGAACCCAGCTGAGCAAAAAAATACACACAGAACCCACCTTGAGGTGGCCAGTCGGCAGATAGAAAACTATCTTGCTGAAGGAAACAGATCCCACTAGGTTTCATCCCCAGCCCACACTGTACTCAAGCTCTGCTCATTAAGATATAATCTAGGCTTAGAATCATTTACAAACAAAAGAGGAAAAAACCTCTTTCAGATACCATTGAGGGAGTCTCTATGAAGTGAATGCATGCATAAATCCTAATGAATGAATACAAGCCTTTGTTTATCTATCTCCTCATGAGCAGCCACTGCTGAGGAGCAAAAAGCTTGGAAAAACAAAGTCAATTTGGCCAAGTAAGTTTGCCAAATGAAACACTTAGTAGCTCAGGAGTACCTGAGAACGTGTTCTCACCTGCCCATGAAGACACAAGCACACTACCAAACTGCAGGCAGTTCAGCAAGACCAACACCATGTCTGTTGGGAAAATGAAAAGACGCCCAAATGGCAGGAAAGTTCCAGCCCACCTAACTGTGCCTGGCACTGCAGTAATATTTAAGTAAAAGGAAATTAAGAAGTGGGAAATCTTTTATATTTCACATCCCAAAGCATACAGGGTAATACAGATCCCTCAGATGTTCCCTTCGAAACTGGTGAACATCAGCACATGCTTTGAGAGGCAAAATTTGGTTACTTCAGTATCTGGAAGTGGATCCTAAATATCCGTTCTAGAATGTTCAAATAACTAACAAGAAAGAAGGATGTTCAAAAAATGAACTCTGAAGTGTTGGAGCTCCTGAATGGCAAAGTGCTATTATTTTACACTAAGTCAGCTAGAATAGAATAACACATTTCTGCATCCTGCTCCCATCAGTCTCAAAAAACACCACCCAGAGGAATGACAAAAACGTATTTTCTCAGCATGGAAAAAACACTGCCATAAACAATCCTTTAATCAATGCAGGCTGCCATTCATTCCCTCCTGCAGCAGCCTCGCTAAGGTCTTCGCAATTTCAGCAACCGCCCTATTGATCAATAATACTGCAAAACTACAGAACTCCACCACAAGGGATGCTCAGGAGAACACGATACTCCATGCAACAGCAGAAATTGATGAACCTGCAGGACTTGGAGGGCCTAGTTCTGAAAGGCTGAAGCTGGGGTCAGAATTTCTACAGCATGTAACAGGTGGAAAGTAAGAGTAAGTTACATTTTGTCATACTTACCTTCTGGATCAGTGTCTTCTACCATCACCCAGACTTTGAACACACGGTCCCTGCCGGCTGTTACCAGTATCAGAGAGTCATCTTCCAACTCGTCCACGTCACGAAAGCACATGTCTGTTATGTGGTCCTCATGGGGCATATTTATTCTAGTATTCAGCTTAAAGCTGTAGGAAAAGAAAACAGAAGCTTGCCATTTTATTTCATTTGGAACTTGGGGAAGACTTCAATCGAAGATGATTCTGGAAGGTCCAGGGAGAAAAGGAAACAAAGAAACTTCTGTCTAATCAGATAAGTAAATGGTATCGCACTTACAGATGGGCTTTCCCTAATCACTTCCATACAGAAAGAGAGGTTGTAGCTCAGCACTGTGAATGAGCTCTCACTAAGCAAGCATCACCCTCAGACATTCAGCCTGAACTCTGGGCAGTCTTCCCAGTACTTAGAAAATCAGTGACATAGCTACTACTCAGATCAGCTTTATTCTGCTTTGTTTCTTCTTTATGAAAATAGCAGTTTATAGTCAAAATACAATTTTTTTGTTTTTGTAAATGAGAAAAAAAACAGTGGAATTGTATGAACCAGATAGATTAAAAAAAAAAATAAAAAAAATCAACATTACACTCATAATCTTCTGGGCCCCAAAAGGACTAATCAATTAATGATGGATTAGACAGAGGTGGGAAAACCGAACAACTATAGAACCATTCTGTCAAGTCCATGATATTTAATGCCAAGTAAATATGTGAGTTTAAGTCCCATGGTTAAAATAGCCTGTCTGATTAATACAAGTGAATTAGATTCAGGGCAATTATTTCCAATCTGTATTTACTTCAGCTCTGTGTGTTGTTTCAGGTATGTGCAGCATGCACAGTAAACTCTCTCTAGGGTTTTCCCTAGCATTTTATTAGTTGACCTGGAAAAGCTCTGCCTTTGCAAGACAAAACCTGTGTCGGTATTTGTGTGATACTTTGGTTTTTGACCCTAGAAGGCCAGCTCTGTTATTGTTACCTTTGTGTTTCTTCATCATAGAACCACAGCTTCAACTGTAACTCTGGGTCAGTTTCTTCTTCTCTCTCTTCCACTGTTGCTAACCACTTGCCTCCTGCACTAAACGCAACTTTTACCAGGTCAGCTTGCTTTAAGCCTGCCTGATGAATGTATTGTCGTTGCACAATATCCAGCTGCAAAACAACAAGGCCGAAATTAACTTTCCAAATTCGAGTGCAGAGATTCATCTCAGCTTGGAATCCAGTCTCTTGGAATGGCTGCTTGACTTTTTCCTGTTTGCCATATTAACTCTTCAAATAAATTCTGATGCGTAACTTACTTGATGGAACAAGTTAAAGTTTTAGTAGGAGTCCATCCAACTTACACTGAACAGCTGTTGGTCACTTTGGAGACAATAGAACTGCAGGTGGCCAGGCTCTCCGTTCAAGACCAAAGCTTTGGTTCTAGGATCAACCACTAGACCAGTCTTGACATCTGCACCTGGAAACAAATACCAGATGACAAATGACCTAAGATGGGAGGTGACGCATTCTGCCCTCTAAGTGGAAGATAGATTTTACTGCACTTACTTTTGATTAGCCCTTGAATACTTTTGGAAAATCTTAGGTTGCTGTTGATGATTGTAATTCCTGAAAGAAAAAGCCGATAAAGTCTTGCAAAATGCTTCTACAATGTAAGCACATCACATGGTGGAGAAATGAGCTTAACCAACTGCACTTAAGCCTATAAATGTACCTTGTCAGAATTTATGGCCCCCCTACATCAAGGCGGAAACCCAAGTTACAGCAATCGCCAGGCAAACTCACAGAACTGATGAAAGAGGCAAAAGATCACTTCAAGCATCTGCTCTTTCAGATTAATACTCAACTTTCATGTAGTATCTAGTTAAATCATGTGAAAATGACAGAATAAAGCTCATACAGATTTGCATTCCAGTTTGCATCAAGTGATACTTAAAACACGCTTTGGCTTACTGTTGTCTGTATGCAAGGTGCAACAGAGTGCCCCATCCGATGACATGGAGATGTACTCAATGGGAGAACCCAAACGAGGAAGGAAATCCTTCTGACAGTCTGATGTATCGCGCCACAGAACTAGAACAGATTCCACTCCGCCACTCAGCAAGCTGGTTCCTTTTACAGTAATAAAAAAGCAGTTACAGGTTTTGCTCAGTTTCTCAAAAACCTTCCTTAAACTGTCACATACAAAGCAATTACTCTTCATATCTAGCCTGGGCAACACACATAGGTATGTTTCTGGTTATCTCATCTTAAATCACTAGAGAAACTTGGATTAAATAACAAGAACTTGTGCCTACAGAAAAATTTAAGCAATGCTTTGGGAGTAGTAGATCCCCCTGCTCTCTGAATCAGCTGAATACTTGTGTTAGAACACAGCTGAATTGTTCTCCTCTGTTGGAAGTATTTTGCAGTAAGAAATAACCGAAGAAGAATAGTTTGGATCACACAATTCAGATAAAAGTTAACTATATTCTTGCCACTAGGTTTGAGCTCTGACAAGACTGGCTTGTTTTATTTTGATGCAGATAAGACCCTAGCAAGAACTACTCAGTGTCACTGATGAAAGAAGGGGAAGGAGTGGAGGTGGGGGAAAGATTTTACGTGGAGGGGTTAGATTTTACACAGAAGGTAGATAGTTGACATGAATGCCGATCAAAATACATCAAAATTTAACAACGGCTTCCATTTTTATTTCAGATCCTTCCTGGGCATACTCAAAATTCTAAAAATCAGTTCGTTAGTAAGTGGACAAACTCAAACTTCTATTGGCTTTTCCCTCCCTGCTGCAACTCTTGAGAAGTTTGTTTGGTGGGTGGGAGTTTGTTTGTTTGTGGTCTTTCTGGTTTTTTACTCACCCTCCACAGAAAAAGCTAGATCCATGACAGTATCATGATGCCAGTGAAGTGTGGAAAAGGTGTACTCTTTCTTGTGGTAGAAATTCCTCCTAGGTGTGGAGCAAGAGAACAGTTCTTTCAGCACAACCATTGACAATAGATCAAACGAAGGGAAATATTGAATTAAATCAAGAATGCCATCCTCTTCTCTAGCTTCTAGACTTGAGCCACTTGCATTCTCAAGTGATGCAGAGGGAGGGAAGGAACCATGCCAGCAGGTTTTCAGTGCCTTACTGGTGCACGTCACACACCTTAGACATCCTGAGCAACTCAGTGCTGCAGAACAATGTGCCAAGCGCATTGTTCCCAACATGTGACTCCACTGGTGTGCTCTGCCTAGGACTCTACTTGCCCGCAAAGAGTTATTTTAGCTGCTCCTGTGTTACCTATCTCAAACACAGTTTAGATTCATCGATCATCACTCAACAGGAATACCTTCCCAGTGGACGTTAAACTAAAGCTATAGCCTGAAGTCAGTGTCAGCACTGCAGCTTCACAGGACTCGCCATTCCTGGCAAGTCTTTAATTCTTCTGAAAACACAACTCTAAGGACGAGCTAGAGTGCTTTGCTCGGTTTTCACTCAATTCCTTTATGGAGCACACAGCTGAATCAAGCAGCACATACCAGAGGCGGATCTTTCCATCAGCGTGACCAGTTGCAATACAATCCTCCGTAGGATGGCACGCTATGCAAGTGAAGCGGTTGTTTCCACTTTTCGTCTTTGTTGCACTTACAGAAAACCTTCAAGAGTTAAGAAAGTAACTTAAATTATATGAGGGGTTTTTTTTTTAAACAAAGCTTCGAAAGGATCAGCTAATACACACAAAAATAATTCTGTCCAGCAAAACTAAACACGTCCAAGTTGTTACAGTGACAGACTTATTTTTCTCTTTATTTCATGAGTTCTTTGCTTTCGATCAACCTGAAAGATTTTTTCTTCTCTCTTTTATTTTCCTCTCTCTCATTCTCTCTCTCTCCCTCCACCCTTTCTCCCCCGCCCTTCTTTTGGCCTTGACCAAACTATGTCATTTGTTTCAGTCCAGCATCAGCCTACGCTGAAAAAACCTATATGCCTGAGCTGACAAGATAAGCTACCCACGCCACTGCAGCTCCTTGCTGCCTGCCTCTACAGGAAGCTTCTCATACAGTGACTGCGTCCCCTCCAACATAAAACCAAATGGTTGCTGACAAATGTAAAATAACGTGTGCACCACACCGGTTAACAAATGTCTATGATACACCAGACTGAATCAATACCTGACATTGTCATTCTTACCTGTTCAACTGTTTCTGTTTAAAAAAATAAATCTGAAGATTAACATCCTTCACTGATGCCACATATTCACCCTGTTATAGTAGAACAACAACATAAGACATACAGATTATGTTCTTATGATCATGAAAAGTTTCAGTACAAAGTACTTAAAATTTGACTTAATATATAAGTTGCTGTTAAGTAAATATTTTCCTATTATAAGTGGTGGTGTTTATTTTTATAAAAAACCCCCAACATAGGTCTTACACAGGTGCATTTAACTTCAGTTTTGTTCCAGTGCTGCTGTGCTTGTATAAAAGCATAAACAGTGAGGAAAAACAACCCCAGCAAACCCGCGCTCAACAGAAAAAAAAAAACCAAAAAGGGGAATATACTTCTCTTCCAAATGCAATACGCTTTGGTAAGGCATCCACACCATCCAAAACCACCGACAATTCTTTGGCTTCCAAATCTTGGCCTGCTGCTTTTGTCAGCTTAACTGAGACCAGCTGGAATGTATCTGACAAAAAAAAAAATCTGTTAGCAAAAGGCTTTTACGAACAAGTTTACGTATACCCCTTACACAGGGGATCTACAACCCTTCAACCTTAAAGCTAACTGTTACCTTCCGGTACTTTTTTTATAAGTTTGAAAAAGTTGGTAATAGCTTTCAAAAATAATTATTTGAGATATTTTCATTCAAACACTAGTACTGAACACTGAGGACTAGACAGAGGATACCAGCACAACTGTAAGCAGAAACCAAGCAAAGTTGCATAGTATTTGCTCTTGCTCTGAAGCGACATTTGCAGCAATATGGTAAAAGTAAGGGCGAGCTGTATTTATTTCAGACAGAATTCTAAGAAAAAAGTATCTAGGCCTGTTATTAAAAGGACAAACCTGTTTATGTTAACACTGCTTACAGTGGAAGAATAATCTCATGTCCTGTAGCTTATCTCTTAAAGATTTATTGCATCTATGACATCAGATACATGCAGTGTGTGCTTCAGAAGACAAGCACTCTAGAAGACACACACTTCTAGACAAAAGTTATGTCATAGAACACAAACAGAAAAAAGGTACAAAATGCAGGACTGCAGACATCTGTCACAGGATTTTAAAAGTATTTTCAAAATTAAAGTATTAAAGCATGTTTTTGCAGCATACCATTCAAGGACATGACAGGAGGTTAGACACAGAACAGCTTGGGTGACAAGGGCGATGCTAATCATACTGTACCTCGTTCACCACTCTTTGGAATTACAACAAAAACCGAGTCCTCACAACTAGTGAGCGTGTACAGGGCCAGGAGTTTGCATCCTACAGTGAAAGTCTGGAGAAAAACAGAGAAGGATGTGAACAATTGTTACACTTTACGTATGGTTTTCAACAGGAAACAGCGCTAAGTTTTTACAATAAAGAAAAACACACGTGCTTTAAAGAAATCTTGACATTTTAATTCTAATTCTCAGTTCTAAGGGAAATAAAAGGACCTTTATTCTAGCAAGGACTAACACAAACGTTAAAGCAGTCAGACATGTCAGACATCGGATTTACAGGAAAACCTGAGGGTGTCTTACCCCTAACACAAAGCAGAAGGCCCACCTAGAGGAAAGTGCCTCTGTTGAGCAGAAAACGGGAGCACCAGGGCAGAGGAGAGCCCACATTCTCAAACCACTGTATCCCTTCCTATCGGCAGGTCACAAACTGCAGCACACTCCCTCACTGGGGCTACACTGGACACTGACCCGCAGCAAGCAGCAAAGTTAGTACCACAGTCGGCGTCAAAGACAGAGCTTATCCCACCTTCTTGCCCAAAAGGTTCTGCATCACCATGGATTTCTGCAGTGACACTCACACCAAGTGCCACTTCTATCACTGCCATGAACAGGTGGTTTCAGGCTTCCGTTATGGCAGAACAACCCATCTCAGACTGAGTCGCACCCATTTGTACTAACAACTGCAGAAACCCACGTTCTACCATCAGTGAGACAAGAATAATTTTGACACGTGCTCAACCGCAACAACTCAACGTACTTTAATGGGAATCCCATCCATGAAGTCCCACAGCTTAATGCTGCCATCAAGAGAGGAAGAATAGAGCTGAGGAAAAAAAAAAAGTATGCAGTTAAAGTGATCTATCAAAGCCATAAAACCACAGCTTAAGAGTTGAAGGACTGATCGATGGAACTGCAATTCCAAGTGGCTGCACCATCAGAACTACAGCACACAGCCCAGCTGTGTGAACATCTGTTAACACTGGCATCAGGTTTTTCATAGGTAATACGCGGATACAGTCCATCTTGGCAAACAGTTCGTGTTTATGCACAGACATCGGAAAAACCCCAAATAAACTGAGAGCCAGAGCAGAAGTGGTGGTGAAGAGGTAAGGCAGGCTGCCAGACCCTGGGCAAACTGGAGATTCAGTCAAACCTGCGTCTGTGTCAGCGGATGGAGAGGGGCAAACACCATCCACAGCAAACACTGCTGATTCTCTCACATGCTACTTTCCCCCTTCAATCATCAGAAAAATGGAAATTTTGCTGATATTTCTGTTTTGCTGTCATTCAAGGAGTGTTAATCCACGTGATGTCTGACGTCTTTATTTGTAGAAAACAGATGTAACGTTTACCATTGCAGCCAGATTTCAGAGAAGTATTAGCTCAACAAAGCTGTAATCGCTTCCAGCTCATTTTCCAGCTCCAGCCAAGCCCCACACCCCCGGGCCAGCCCCCAGGAAGGCACACGGGCTCGGCCGAGGGGGAAGAAGCACCCCCAGCACCCCGCACAGCCAGAAGATCTGACCCCTCCAAACCTGCATGTGGTTGTGCGGGTTGAGCTGGACGCCCGTCACCAGGTCGGCGTGGCCCCCCATCAGCCGCAGCGTCTCCTCGGTGGCCACGCTGTACATCTTCACGAAGTCGCCGGAGGCGCATAGCAGGTACCTAGAAGGGGAGAAAGGCCGTTCCCCCGCCCGCCGCGGGAGAGGGGG
>NW_010394645.1:0-20912 GCF_000710305.1 Buceros rhinoceros silvestris
AGCAAGATGGCAAAATGGCGTCGAGTCTTTTCGGTGCACCCTCTTTTATGACTTCATTCAAGGAGGCATGTTCTCCTTCCCGGAAGCTTGGGAGAACCACAGCTCTCTGGGAAGAAGAAAGCCAGGCAACATGAGAGCATCTGGTTCCTCCATGTTGAACCCAGGACAATATCTCATCTGATTATAGAGAAAACTTGTGTGAATTTCTTGGCTTTGGAACTGACTGCCAGTCTTTGGTGAGCTGTGTCCTATTCCTGAAGACTGCCTATTCTAGGTACTTAAATTTTCTTTTAATTCTGGCCTAAGATGCCTAAATGTCAAATATTCAACACAGATTTTTCAGAGTTATGCCCCAGCCACCCATATCAAGAGGAATACTAATTTATTTCAGTAAACTGCTGGAAGTTCCCAATGCAAACTTGCATATCAGTGGTGGGAAAAGAGGAAAGCTTAGTCCATTTTCTGGTGTGCCTGCAGCTAGGCAGCTGTACTGATTTTATTGAACCAAGTTCAGTGATTCATAGATTATAAAAGCCAGAAGGAACCATTGTGATCATTTACTGTGACCTCCTGCATAACACAGTCCGTTGGAGACCTTTGAATAATTCTCATATGAACTAGAGTGTTCCGTTTAGAAAAATAACCAATCTTTTTGAAAGTGTATCCAGAGATAAGTCTGCCATAATCAGTAGCATACTGCTTCAGTGTTTTATTAGTCTTTAACTTTAGTTGATCTGAATTTGGCTTGCTTCATGTGGATAATTTCATCTCATTACAGAATTACATGCTGGACTGATGAATCTTCTATTACGAAGTGCCTGTTTGTCATGTAGATACAGAGACTTCGGACACATATTCTCCTAACCTTCCCTTTACTAAGGCAGCCTGAATGAATAAGTTACTAAAGGACCTGTAAGAAATATTTTCGGGTCAATGGATCTTCTGTAAACATTTTCTATGCTATTAACACCCTTCTAACACTGCAAGACTCAGAGCTGGAATTCACAATATCTCAGTAAGTGTTTGCACCACTGCCAAGTGCAGAAATACAGATATATTATCTATTCCAAATAAACATCGTGTTTATTCAAACAGGGTTTGTGTGACTGGATTTGACCATGCTATTTCATTTGGATGTTATGTTTAGCTGATTAGGTCTCTTAAAGCCTGTTTCCACAGGTAAGCAACAGGAGATAGATTCTTCTGTTCTATATGTACAGCTGCATTTGGCCATACCAAATGCATTAAAAAACACTCAAGGTCATACCCAGTATTTACACTGGTCCTCATTTTAGCCAGTGATCCAGTCTTAGTATTAGTGGTCAATGTTTACCTTTCACACACACTGTTATGTCCTCTGGAGGTCAAGTACTTTGTGTCCTCTGGAAGTACTTGCTTCTGTATAATCACAGATACATCACATAAAATATGTTCAAAACCTAACTGCTGTCCAGTCTTGATGCAAATTATGATATTTATTTTACCTTTTCTGTCTGGGGGGTTGCAACTTTAGTTATCTCAGTTACCAGTCACCCAAAGTTCCTTACAGAACTGTGGTAGTGGGTTCTTTCCAAGGCTATTTCTGAGCCTGTGAGTTACATTCTTTTCCCTCTGCTTACAGAAAGTATCAAGGGAACCACACAACCAGCATATGGGATAGGTGCTTGAAGGTGGGAGCGGCTCATACCCATTTATGAAACTATCAGCCAGTTTTAATCTTTTGATGGGTTTCATATTGGCTTTGTGTTACTCTAATTTTGTGAGCAAAAAGTGTGAAGTCAAAGGCCTTACAGTAGTCTAACAACATTACAACAACAACACTAATCAGCTGCAATTACTTCTATCACTTTATTAAGACTTACAATGTAATCATGAAGATATTAAATTAGGTCTTTGCTATCATGCACAAGAGGAAAGAGCCCTTTCTCCTTAATCTCATTAACTGTATGAAACTGAATTGGGCTAGTGCTGTACCACGGTTAGTGCAGAAAACCTGGGTTAATCGGTTGTCATCCTCCTTTCCCCTTTCAGAGACAAGCTGGTGAACAAATTTTCAGTGCAGTGCTTGAGAGCTGCTGGAAGGATCAGGCAAAGGAAATTTGACAATTCCTATCTTGAATGCTGTTTTCAGTGCAAGTGATATTTTTTGCCTTCCACTCAGATCCTGTTTCCTCTGGGGAATGTTATTGCCTAGGAACATCCTAGCATATTTTTTTCCCATCTGTAGCATAAGATGACTTCTCAGGTTGATGGTTTGCGTGCATAACCTTGAGAGGATTAAACTTGCAAAAGCCAAAGGAACTATCTTTCTGGAGCAGACTGGTATAGTTTGGTTATATTTGTGCAGCTTGGAAGCAGCAGTGACTTCTCTGAAGTCTGAGTTGTTTAAGCGGAGCACCTGGACTTTGATGGGAGTGGAGAGGATTCTGTACTCTACAATCATGTCACTCATCAAAAGCAAAAGAACCTCCGCGCTAAATTATGGTAGGCTCATTGCACTCTATACTTGGCTTTCTAGACAGCATTCTCTCAGGGGCACTATGGTGTAATGAATAAAAGCATGAAGACTTCATGGAGATACTGGAAACAGGCTTGCTTTCATTACAGTTTGCCTATATAAAGATATTTGCATAACCAGAACAAGAATGAATAGAACAGCATAATAAAGTTCAGCCAAGAATTGGACCAAACAGAAAAGCTCTAAGTTTATTCCTTTTGTACGTCGGTAATATCTAGATAGCAGAACAGTGAAACACAATTTAGAAATATGAGAAAAGGGAAAAAGCCAGAAAGACTGTATTTCTTCAAGAAGTTTATTTGAAAGGATTCAATACATCGCACACTACTAGAATAAAATTTTTCCCAGGAAAATGTTAAATTAAAAAATGAAAGAAGATAGCTACTAAGCAACTAACATTTTCATAAGATATAAAGCAATTCAGGCCCAAGGCATTACAAGTTGTGTTTCAGCTAGCACATAGTTCCACTTAGTACATAAAATACAACTGCTCCAAAGAAGGCAGTGCCAGGCAAGGGCAGTAGTAAGGAATTTAACTGCAAGGTTTGATATTGGAACATCCAGCCTGCTGCCTTTATTTTTTCTTATTTGTTAGGCTAGAATTGCTGGAATATTTAATAATTCAGAGGCGTGAAATTAAGATGATATATGTATTATTTGGTTGTTCTCACCTAGGTGACGTGTAAATATTGTCTATATTTAAACAAGGTGTTCTTTAAAATATTTTTTGCCTTTTGGACAATTTCCTTCTGATCCTCCTTCTTTGGTGAATGCAGTACTTTGTTAGCATACATTTTAGCAGAAGAGTTCAAGAGTTCTTTTGATTTTGCTATGAAGAATGGGCCTGACTATGCCATGACATAACACTGAGTAAACACTTTCCTCTTGCCACAGCCCTTGTGCTCACTCTAATGAAAACCAGTTTTCAGGGCTGAACAGGCAGTGTGAGCAGTGACTGATCAGATTTCATGATAATGCTGTGCTTTTGCACCTCAGCCCTGAGCTAGAGACAGCTCCTTTATTATTTGCATTTGGAAAGATGCGTTATTAGTCTTTTCACACCCTGCATCCGGTTATAAATGTAGCATCTGGCCGAATAAAATGGCTACTGATGCCAAAAGGGCATTTTTGTCTAGTGCCACTATTATAAAGTGCAGCTGTTTGGTGCTATAACGCTTACAATGGTTCTGCCGCTGTAGACATCCACTTCGCTGTTTTTTGGTCTCTAGAGAGGTTGGATTTGTTGCATTTACTAAAGGCAACATAAGGTGGCCACTGCCTTTAATCATTCTCTGGTGCAGTACAGAGCACTGGGTATCTCTGCAGAGATGATTCCTTTAGAGAAATAGCTCAGAGCAATAGGGCTGTCACAGCTTTCTTCTGTGTTTCCAATGATGTAATTAACTTTGAGACTATTCCTCTTCCTGTGTTGAATTATCACCAAATTTTCTAAATCTTTGCAAACACCAGTCCCCTTGCCAGGGTGATTTTTTTCATTATAAGGAGTCTGCATCTTTGCTTCTTGCCGACTTTCAGTGCCCTTTGTGTGTGTGGCAACTGAAACATTGACCCTCTAAACACATAGGCACAATCATTCATAACTTTCACACTTTCTCAAAGAAATCCAATCCAGAAACTATAAACTTCTACTAAATATTCACGCATAAAATCTGTAAAAGTTCTAGGCAGCCGTGACAAAGAATTGGTTTAAACTTGCCATCAGGAATTGTTTTTCACTTGCAGAATAATGTTTGAACATTGTTTCAGGTATCCAGGCAAAAGTAGTTAGCTGAATAATGTGTTTCCACGAAGTACATTTTTAAAGTGATGAGAAAGTACTAGTAAAAGCTCATTTCTGATCTTGCAAACACAAGCAAATCTTCATGAACAATGAAGCAATCAGTGAATAGAAATTTCACTGTGTAGTTCCTTTGAGCAATCTTAAGAAAATGTATAGTTTAAATTATGAATATTCAACAGTCCATAAAATACCACAGTTAAGGACTCTTCTAATATGTCTGAATTATGAATGGTTCCAGGAAAGGTGGCTCACAGTGTAGAAGGGGAATCTAAATTTGGCTATTCATTCTCACTGAATTATATGCTAATATTATTATATGTAATTTGAATATTACATCTTGTACTTCCTCGGCTCTTTCATTTCTATGATCTAAAAGCATTTAAGAAATTTAAAAACTGTATTTCATGAAGTAAAGAAACTTGGCTGGGAATGAAATATGCAGCAGCTGTTGTAAACTCAATTTAAACCCCATAAAATAAACCTCTAGGTGGCCATTGTCACATAGTACCACGTTTGAATAACACGCAAACATATTCCAAAGGACACAATGAATGGATAGCTGAAAACAGATAAAAGTGCTAAAGAACAGCATAGTGGTTGTCTGCGAAGAGGCAGTGCCTGTCAAAAGGGCACCTTCAAGGTCCAAGGGCCGAACTACTGAACCTAGCATGGTTCAGAGCCATTTTGACAGCATTCCTTTTCTTTTCTTTTCTTTTTTCTTTTCTTTTCTTTTCTTTTCTTTTCTTTTCTTTTCTTTTCTTTTCTTTTCTTTTCTTTTCTTTTCTTTTCTTTTCTTTTTTTCTTTTCTTTTCTTTTCTTTTTCTTCTCTTTTCTTCTCTTTTCTCTTTTCTTTTCTTTTCTTTTCTTTTTCTTCTCTTTTCTTCTCTTTTCTCTTTTCTTTTCTTTTCTTTTCTTTTTCTTCTCTTTTCTTCTCTTTTCTCTTTTCTTTTCTTTTCTTTTCTTTTTCTTCTCTTTTCTTCTCTTTTCTCTTTTCTTTTCTTTTCTTTTCTTTTTCTTCTCTTTTCTTCTCTTTTCTCTTTTCTTTTCTTTTCTTTTCTTTTCTTTTCTTTTCTTTTCTTTTCTTTTCTTTTCTTTTCTTTTCTTTTCTTTTCTTTTCTTTTCTTTTCTTTTCTTTTCTTTTCTTTTCTTTTCTTTTCTTTTCTTTTCTTTTCTTTTCTTTTCTTTTCTTTTCTTTTCTTTTCTTTTCTTTTCTTTTCTTTTCTTTTCTTTTCTTTTCTTTTCTTTTCTTTTCTTTTCTTTTCTTTTCTTTTCTTTTCTTTTCTTTTCTTTTCTTTTCTTTTTCTTTTCTTTTCTTCTCTTTTCTTTTTTCTTTTCTTTTCTTTTCTTTTCTTTTCTTTTCTTTTCTTTTCTTTTCTTTTCTTTTCTTTTCTTTTCTTTTCTTTTCTTTTCTTTTCTTTTCTTTTCTTTTGATTAAAAAGCTGATTTTACAAAACTAGAAGCTTTAGAAATAATTTCAGCTGAAGTTGAGTAGGAAAGTTTCAGAGGTGACTCCAAATGTTCCAAAGAGAATACAAACACCAGCTCCATTTCCCCTATTGCGAGGTGTCCCCACCTCTTCCCTCTGTGTGCCTCTCTTCAGGCAGGAGAGACCTCACAGTGAGGAACAGGAAGGGAAACCGTACTTGTTTTAGAAAGGGACAGAGAGGATTTTGCTCTTGCAACCCGCAGCTGAAGAATGGCTCCTGGTCACTGCTGGATGCAGAAGCCTGCCCCCTTTCGGGCATTCCCAAAGGGCCCTGCAGTCCTGTGCACTGATGATCTGCTCAGATTGTCTTTTGTTTTCTCCTTGACTCATCTTCTAGACTCTAGGGAGCTGGCCCAAAGAATTGCAGACAGTGGCATCCCCTTTAGTTCAGTTAAATTAGTTCAAATTTTTAATTGGTAATAGGAGTTGATCGTGCTATCTAATAACTGTAGTAATTCTCAGCTTTTTCATATCGCTATTCATCTTCAAAGAGTATCACTAACATTAACTAATTAATTTTCTGGTTTTCTTCTGAGACACAGAATTTCAAGCTGTGATCATGCAGACCACCTAGGTAATTATAATTTTCTTTGCATTGAAGATTATTCCGAAGACTATTTTTGTTATTTTAGGTGTAGTCTTGCAAATGCTAATTTGATCAGATAAGAGGTAAAGCTGAAGTGATTAAATGATAGAATTTTTGCTTTAAAAACTTCAAGACTGGCGTGCTAGTAATCTTTAGTGAAAAAGGACTCCTTTCATGTAGAACTTGACTATTAAGTACTGAAAAATAGTGTTAAAGTACTGTTTTTGACAGAGTCCAGGTATAGAGGAATATGAGTGAATCTAACTTCTATTCTACCAGAAAATTATTAAATTAAATATTCAAAGTCATACTGGGTTGGTTTTTTTTTTCAGTTCACAGCAGTCTTTTGAGAACATTTTCCACAATGATTTTCAGGAGAGCAGTATGTAGAAATTGGTCCTTTTCACCTAAAAGTACAAAAGCTGAAGTTTGCAACAAATAATTTGGTCAAGATGCATAATGCACGAGCCACTGTTCCGCTGACCACCACTTTCTCAATTATTGACTGCTTCTATTACCCTAATGATTATTGCTTCTTACTTAAAGGGACAGCAAGTGGTTAAACTAACAGAGTTTGTTGTTTTGTTTTTTACCCTCACTTCAAGCTAATAAGAATTAAGTAATAAATGGTATTCAAAATAAGCAATAGTGCAGATTCCTTAAATGTCTTCTGTCTCCTCTCTCCAGAAACAAGCACAACGAGGTGAATCTCATCATTATTTGTCTTTTCAAGGGCAAAGCTGTGATAGACAGGGCTTAATGTGTATCTTGATAGAATTGGATTTGATCCTCAGGGCTGGGCCAGAGGGTTGCTTTGTTAGATTTGTTAGATTTACTCTCTCTCCCGTGCTCTCTCTCTACCACAAACAAAATTACCTCTTGGAGGCCTGCATCAGCCCCAGCATCCTGAGACTATCTCCTTTTCTTGATTTCAGTCACATCTAAATCTGTTTAAACTGTCGACATGATGATTTGTGGAGAGACAGGGATTAAGCAGAAGGGAGATTAACACAGTTGTCTGTCTTCTTCGAAATAATATACCTGCTGACGGTGAGGGCATTCTTCAATTTGCATAAGCTCACAAGAAGGGCTTTACGGTTGTTATTGGCTTGCTTTTGCTATCAGCAGTACAAACTCACCTGCTCCCTGCACATTTAAAACCTTGACAGTCCATTTCTTTGATTTCTATAAGACTGAGAGTCATGCCCTCCTCCTTTACTAGATAGAATGACCTTTTTTGGTATTTGAGTAATATGTATTCAAATAGATTACTTAAGAAATACGTATTAGATTCTGCTGGATATGAGATGAACTTCCAATGCCCCAAATAAAATATCTACGTTCCAGTAAAGTCAAAACTCTGTAAGCAATTCTTTTGAAAAGGAACCATGACCTATGTGTTTTTCTTTCATTTGTTGGTAGAAATTAACAGATTACTTATTCTTCTAATTGTCTAAGTAAAAACCCAACCATACAATACACTTCTTTAATATTACCTAGGTAATTCATAACAGCATTAACAAGAATTTCTTGAAGGATATTTCGTGCTTGGCTTCACTCTGGTGGAGAACAAAAGACGGCAGAAGAACAAGAAGAAAATTTCATCTAAAGTTGGGAGTAAGAATGTCTATTTTTCTCACACTTTCTACATTTTATCTTTGTTCAGTTATAAAGGCACAGAGCCTTTTCTTCTGTACATAGAGGGCTGTGTACGAGAAGTCTTATTCTGAACTGGGAGCTGAGTTGTAAGGTAGCATTATGCAAGTTAAGGGATAGCACAAACTTCATGCCAGCCATTTGAGAAATGTGCTGTCACAGTGGCATAAGCTGGAAGCACTGCATATGCAGGAAAAAGGAGAAATAATTACACTGAAAAAAAAGCCAGTAGCTTCCTAGGTGTGAAACTTCTTTTTTTGTACCTTATATTTTTATATGAAATCTCACATAAAGGTTGCTTCGTGATTACTGGGTAATGTGCTGTTCTGTTAGGATGAGGGAGTTTGTATAGTTATCTCCAGCCTTGCTTCTCTGGAGGTTGAAGCACTTACAAAAACATCTGATCTTGGGAAGTTTTTATGTTACAGAGCTTCAGCTTGCAGCTCAGCACAGTGCAGAGGAGTGAAGGCAGAGGAGTAGACAGAAACTTCTTTTCGTCTCCCTCTGCATCTCACTGAAATGCTAAGCAAGTTTAATGTGCTGTAGGTGGTTTTTTTTTTAATATTAATAACTAAAATAATAATAACAACTATAAGTGATCACATACATAGTCAATAAATTTCTTAACCTATTTCCTGAATCAAATCTGAAGTAAACACGTTTCTGAGGTCTGAAGAAATTTAGTTCTTTTCCTTCTTATTCTGTTTTTTTTTCCAGACCTTATACTTAATATTTATCTTTGAGTGTCCTCATTGTGTCTATTAGCCATTCCTCAAGAAACAGATTCTTTTCCTAAACTTCCCAGCTAAAGTGAGCAGATGCAAATTATTCCGATTTTTCAGTCAATAACTTTCAGATAGGCATCCAAACTTTGAGGTGCTTATCAAAATTGAACTGTGTCTTTAAGATTTACCTATTATTGGTAGAAATTCCAACAGAAAATGCTTTTCCTTATTTGTGTTAACTGTGGTGTGACATTTTGGTTATTTAACCCTTGTAAATATCAGCATTGTTTTGAGAAAATAAAGGTGCAGGCTCAGTCTTCATGTGTCTAAGTCAAGACACTGAGCTGAGAGAGATTATCGCAGTGATGACAATGGCAGGTGTACACAAGTAACATCAGGGACACGTGCCCTTATGCAAAACACTCAGTGAACTCCACGTACTCCAAAACCACATAAAGTTTCTGGAAGTCTTTCCATTTATTTCACTGGGTTCTGGATAAGACCTACGTAATTTATGATTTTTTTTTCATATCAGTTAATGCTGTGGTCTTGATGGTTAAAAAGACTCAGATGTGCAAAGAGAAGTTGTATCTTACAGAGGCTTAGGGCAGGTGTGGTAGAGACAGATAACTTCACAAGACACACAATGATTAACAGAGGTAGAATATTGATGAATACATCCTTGAAGTAGAAGAGATGTGGGCAGCTGCATGTTTTCCAGCACATTCTACCTCCAGTAATTGTAGTAGTTTCTGTAGGTCAGATCTTATTTTTAATTAATTACATTGCTGAATTGCTGAATTAGGTGTTTTTAGGAAGGATAGTCTTAATTTTAGCCTTAAAACCCTAAAAGGCTTACTCCTAACTAAATAATCTGGTCAGGAAGAATAGGGTACCTCTATAAATTATCCTGACATTCCACTTATGGGAAAAATTATCTGGAAATTACCTTATATTACCACAGATACTAGAAGAATCAGAAGAGCCAAAGGGATACAGAGAAAGGCTGCTGAACTGTCCCTGTCTAGTTTAACCCATTAGGTTATTTACTTTCACTCAGAATTTTCAGAAAAAAAAATGCAAATTACCTCTTGATAAAAGAGTTCATAATTTCTTTTTAGTGTTAGAAATAATGCCATCTGTTGCCACCAATCGACAATGTGGAAGGAAGTCAAATTATTTCTGAAATGTTTCTTTTAGTGTGTGCAGGTTTAGAAATATATGAAATTTTGTTTATTCTTGCAATACCCAATCTAAAATGGAGAGAGAAAACTACTTCCTCTAAACTCATTCTTTAAATTAAATTGCTCGCAATATTCTCTGTGGAAGTAAAAAATTGTATGAATGCCCAGCATGAAGAAGCACTGGGTCTAAATACCAAGCAATTCACCTTACTGTGACTTCATATCAACGGGTTAAACATGATAAAGAGTTTATGTATTCGCATAATTTTAAACTACTGGGTGTATCAGTTGAATGAATATATTTGCTGTTGTTTTTTCGGCTCATCAGTAAATCTAGTACAAAATCTGATAGTATACCAGTTGGATTTATATTGCTGCAACAGATAGAGATTATTACTGATGCCAAGAAGACTGATTTGCTGCTGATATGACTAGGACAGTAGCTGTGTGAAGCTACACAGTAATATATAAAACCACTGAAGTCCTCTTGAAGCCCACAGAAAGGAATTTTTTGTTGGATTTGGAAAGAGAGATCAGTTGTTTCTCTATCCTACAGCATCTATTAGAGGATTTATACGAATTCTTTAATCAGACTCTTCATGTATGCTAGGAAATGGGCTTTCCATATTAACCAGGGAAATGTCAACTCAAGGCTATAGGGGCTGGTGCTAATAAGGTTAATGAATAGCTGGCCTGAAAAGCAACAGATGGGCCTAACAGAGCGAGAGCCTTAATGGCATTTATAATGCCTAGGGTCAACTGCAGTTTATCTTCATTTTTTTCTAATTTAAAATATTCCAAAGGAATAATAAACTAAGTTTAAATTTTCCCCACAGGGAGATGAAATTTTATGCAGCACAGTTTATTGAATGTCAATGTGTTTGGTTATAAACAGGCAACAGCTACACTGTGCTAGAACTGTAGTTGCATATTTGCATTTGCAGAGGAAATTTTTTTTTAGACAATTTATGAAAGTAGTCTCTTTTTGTTAATTGCTGCTGCAGAACTGTGGGTTTTTTTGCTGAAGACAGACTAACAGAGAAGGTCCATTTGTGGTTAAATATTGTAGCTAGATACATACCTATTACACTAAATTTGAATGTTATATTCTCCCCAAAGATGATAGAATTCATGCTCATTATGATACAACGTGTTGTATAATAGAATATAGTAGAAATGACAAAAATATTTCGTAGAATTCATGAACGTTTCTAGCTGTAGCAGAAAATCTTTCTGATCAAATACAATACAATACATTGTGTGACCCAACTGTCCTTCATCATTAGTCTTGCCCTGATAGGAATAATCTGCACAAGAGGCAAGTGGCATAGTCCTTTCTGCTCTCAAAACAGGCTTACGGTGATGTTAGATCAGTGTTAAAGCACTTGTGTTTTGCCTGAATTTAGCCTACAAGATTTAAGCTCTAGTATCAGCTAAAACAGTATGATGCTGAGGGATATTTTAAGACTTGTTCTCAGAAACAGTTTCTTGAATAAGAGTTGTTATTGGGGAAAAAGGAACCACTGTTTTCTTATTTAGCTTTTATCTATCTCAAACAGTTCAAAATAAACATATAGATCCAAGGTAGTTTACCTATGTAACTGACTGTCATACTTAGTAGATGTGTGGAAATAGTTAAGAACGTATTTAAGTTTAGGTTAAGACTTTTTGAAGTACTCAGTCCTGAGCTGATGTTGCCAAGTTTGCCATGTCAGATGCTTTCAAATTAACCCCTCTCTGTTTCTTTAGTGCTTCCATAAGTCAGTGATAAAACTCCCATTGAATTTAATGGGGGCAGAGTTAGGCCAGTGCTGTGGGCTTTTGAAAATCTCACTTTATATGGATTTTTAAGCTACTATTGGATTATTCATAACGAAGAGTATTGACATAACTATAAGTCTGTGCAGCTCAATGATTCCAAATTATCTGATGAAATTTGTTTCACCCAGTATTAGATGTCTAAAAATTAGGTGTCCATCTCAAGGCCAGCTAGTAGACTATTCAAGACAGATCTTTCTACTGAGACTGTCCAGCAAAGAACGGAAGACACAATTCATTATTTAAGATTTAATGACATAATTAATTTTCCTAATTTTCATTGTAAAAGAAAAATTGCTGTTCTGATAGTCTTGACATTTTGAGTTGCAGGAATCTGCTTTATAATACTGTCAATTTAAACATACATGATTCATCAAAAATTTCAGATGTTAGTTTAATTTGCAAATAACTTTGGGTATTTTGCTAATGTATATAATATCCTGCATACAGTCTAGAGTGTTTTAATGATAATGGACTGGAGAAGAGATTCATCTATCTCTGAATAATTTACTAATTGTTCTACCAGCCCTATAATTTTGGCAAAAGTAAGAAAAATATCACTGAATAATTTATGTAATGAATTTCATAGAACATGTCAAGTAGTATTTAATCTAATTTCCCCACTGATCATTATGGGCTGGAATAAAATTCCTCACATGAATTCAAGACCAGAAAAATTTAATATTTGTTCGCACTTCGTTACAGAAGGACTTATATCTGTGTACCTGTTTGTGATAGATTTGTACTACTTAGTGGTCTGGGGATAGAACCATCCTTTTACAGCTCTCTATAGTTGCAACACGTTGCAACATGTATAGATATATATATTCCACTCGAGAAGTGGAATCTAGCCGCTTTTCCCTTGAGCACCATAGAACTTACATTCTTATTAAACAGGTGATTTTTATCTTCTTTTGTGCTTCTAGTACACAGCAACAGTGGGTCAGTTCCAAGCCTGGATTAATAGAAAGTGGTTCCACTTGACTTCTGGAAAGTACCATTGCACCATTCCCTGATGTATTTTATGAAGGAACATTTTTATGTTATTGTACAGGTGACATCTACCTCTCCCTGCCTGAGCCTTATGTGCTGGGACTATCACTTGTCCTCTGACTCATCTCACAATTCCTTTTTGAAATTACTTTAAGTTTTCACAGTGTGGTTTTATTCATTGAAGGAAGAGGAAAATAAAACCTACGTGTTAAATTGAAAGTCAAGTACAGCATAGCTGCCTTGTGCTTCTGAAGTTCTAATTGCATTCTATGTGAATGTTGGGAGTTTTATGGCAGGATAACTTTTATTTATCATGTCTGCCAAGTTCTCAAAAGAAAGCATATTTTTTGCTAAGGATAATTTTTCAGTTACTAAGTTTAAAAAATACTTGTGTTTATGAAGATACATCTTGTTTCATGATTTTGGATGATACAGACTATATTTCTAAGAGTGTTAGATGGCAGGTTTCAGAGAGGATTTCAAAATTCTAACTCCAGAAAATCACTTGACAATCACATGAAAAGTTAACCAATTCACTGAAAAAGAATTTAACTGAAGCCCTCTAGTGAAGAGATGTAACATTTTTTAAAAGATGCACTAATCTTGCCTTTTTTCTTAATCTTTCATGTAATTAATGTAAATTAATTTAATATATGAATGATCAGTGTTTAGTCTTTTATACTTTTTCTGTACTTCAAATCTTGCAATTGTTAGCATTAGAAAACAACACATTAGTGTTGCTGTGTGGAAAAACATAATTCTAATGAAATCTGATAGATGGCACTGTTGGACTGTTGATAAACCATCTTGAGACTGACTCCTACATCACTAGGATTCAGAAGGATATTCCTGCTTATTAAAGAACTGTTGCTTTAGAGAGCTTGATAGAAACACACATTTTTTAGCCTGCATTTGTTCAGTAGTGGGAGTTAATGTACTGGTCTGGTTGTTGTACTGTAATTGTCTCCCTTTTATTTGCTCCGGAGGGTCTCTATATCCCATTAAGACTTTCTATGGTTACACTGAGGTGTGAGGATGTTTCTTACTTTATATTACACGATTTCTGGTTAGAGCAGGTTTTTGGGGGCATTAGAAATTTTATTCTTTCTTCTTCTTTTTTTTTTTTTTTAATAAGCCTGAGCATTCCACGTTGCATTACACGCTCCTTTCATATTTCATTTATCCCTTTCTTTGGGGTCTTAGGAATGACAGCTGCCTCCCGTAGGATTGCCAGTACTTACAGATGAATTGACTGTGATTATCTGAAGCAAACTAAAAGCTGACTTGTCTAGATCTTGCGCTAGCTTGAGATCAGACAAACCCAAACGTGCTGTTGGAACTAGTCCAGGTAAATCTATTGGATTTTGTTTGGACTAAAATCTAATGCAGCTTTTGCAGTAATATTAGAATGAGAATGTTCTTGATATATTATCTGACATGCGTCTTGGAGTATAACCAAAAAAATGATGCCAAACGATGAGCAGCAATGAGATGATTCATCCTTCAATATGATTCTATCCTTCAATATATAACAATGTTGTTGAGTAAAAAGTACATTAAAGAGTTATTTTATGCACTAGGGATACTGTAATAGAAAAATCTGCATACCAGTTGTGAATTCTCGATTCTTACAGCAAAAACCAAAGCTAGACAGAGACTTGTTGAACATCTGTTTTGCAATATTAATCCTGCCTGTGCTGTGTCATTTATTCCCACTCTTCTCAGCGTTTGAGTGAATTAGATTCCACAGAAGACTTCTCTAAGCAGCTAAATACATAGCCTTATTAAATAATTGGTTCATTTTTTCGTCTTTTAAAATTGACTACAACCATGCAATTTCTGTGATTTCAAATCCTAATGAACATACCTAACATCACTAAATGCTCTCATCTGCCTTAGAAGAGCTAAACAGCACTTTGGAGGAGGTAACGGATTTTGGAAGGTACCATTGCTATAATTGTATAGCTTGAAATGCATTGTGCACCACTAAAATTTTCCCTTATGATAACCGAAAAACCATGTGGCAACAACTTTAGTGATTATCTTCTTAAAGGCTTGAGGTATCTGGGCAACGTGGGAACAGATCTTCACTATTTTGGGTAAAAATTGGAAGAACAATGCAAAGTGGGAACTATCCCTGCAAATTTCCTCTTGGGAAGCTTTTCTCCCTTTCATTCCTTCAAAAAGTAAAGGGTTTGTTCTGCTGGAAAACAGTTACACGGACTGCCTCCAAGGATGCAGCTCTGAAAGCTGTCAGGAGGCCAGGGCATCCCTGTAACAGTCCTTCACCTTCACGTTTTCTTTGTCCACTGAGCATCTTTTGCTCTGTCAGCCCAGCGTCAACTGCATTATTTATGCTTGGTAACGGCAACTGGATCCAAGCCTTGAGTCTCAAATGGTTTTAAAAAGATGTTAAGGTGTAAATGGGAAGAATGGACTATTATTTTCCTGTGAGATAGGTAATGAGATGCTACAAGTCATGCTTTACCTCAAGTCTACCTCCTGGCCTGCCCAGTTGGTTTTTGATTGCATGCATATTCTTGGGTATTCACAGTTCCCTGTGTGGGAGCTGGAGGATTAAGATATATACCAATTTGTCTTGCCAAAGCTTTGCCATTTCTGGTCTGTACATCCCTTTGCAGAGTTCTTAGGGGAATGAACTAAGTCTCAGTTATTTTAATAGATATTAGAGAGTAAAAAAAGATGCTAGTCAAGTACAGGAATAAATCATGAGGACTGCACATACTCTCATCTTAACACAGTACAATTTATTTGCATTGAGTCAAGTCACATAGAGAAGTAAATTTTTCTTCAGCTTAAAGTATTTGTGCAGAAACAGAACATCCCTATTATTCATGTTTTATGAGGCTTTATAATTTCATGGCTGCACAAAGTTAGCAGGCTACCCCAAGAGTGCAAAGGGACCGTACCTAATTCAACAATTCTGTTTCAAGAGAATTCTCTAATGGTACAAGATGGTATAACAAAAATCAGTTTATAATGAAGGGTTTGAACCTTTGGTGAAATAGAAAACAACTTTGCTGAATTTTACTTCTTTTGTTTCAGGAGATATTTTTTAGTTAAAAATTAGTGTCCAATAGAATAAAACTGGATTATTAGGGAAACACTCACTTTATGTGGTGTAACACCTTGATACAATTTCTTAGCAGACCAGATTTTGTCTCTGAAAAAAAAACATATGCAATTAAGTTGGTTTCGAGTTTGGACTTTTGAACATTTCATAGCTTTTAAAAAGTAGTCTGTTTAGGAAACACTGTTGTTTGTGTCCATGCTTCAATTGTGTAATTAAAATGCCGAATCTGGACTGTAGTAGATAAAGATTTTAATTTCCACGAGCATATGTAATAGATTCCTCTCACCTGAATGCGTTCTAGATGACCAGTTGCACCATTTGCAAGGCATTGATGTCTCAACTGCTTCCATAACCAGATGCTTAATGTCCAGGAAAAAAAAGTGGTAGTAGACTTTTTTAAAAAATCTGCTCATTTATGTGGAATAAAACAGATTCTAGGAGTAATTGGGGACTACTTCACTGCCTGTAAGAATTCATCAAGGCAATCTTTTTGCCTAACGATCCAGCAGTAGTTATAAATTATGGCACCATTGTAGTTTCAGCTAGCTTTTGTTTCAACAAAAGAGAAAAAGAAAGGGTGCCTTAGAAAGGAAAATAATTATCTGGTATTTTAAATATTATTTTAATAATTTTAAAGATGTGAATTATAATTACTTTCCATTGATATCTCTGTTTGTCATGTCAAAAACACTTGATCATTTCCCTGAAAGCAGACGAGCCTGAGGTGTCTTTGTCCTATATTTTTAAAAAGGAAAGGTGAGCTTTCCCGTACCTTATATCAGATGATTTACAAGAGACTGGGAAAACATTTCAGTGTATGAAATTATGTTTAGAACTTTATTCAGACAGTCAAGCAAATGTTTTGTTTACATAAATGAAAAAAAAAAAGAGAAACTTAATACCAACATCATAACTGAATACTGATGCAGACTGAATTTATAGAAAGAAGAAATTATTGTCAAAAATGAAGAATGAGGTTTGAAAAGCTGTTAGAGTTTGATGCCAGGAAAATCTTTGCTGTGTTGAGGACCAAAGGTTGTAAAGCACCTCAGTGAGAAACACAGTGGAACTGTAAGAAGCATTAATCAGAATTAAGTACAAAGAAATACATTTCCATGATTTGAGTCATCTGCATAATTTAATTAGTCCTTTTATTTACTGAGGGAAAATACTGAAGGTTGGCTGTGGAGACAGCTACTTGCAAGATTCATGTTCTTAGGATGGTGATTATCTAAAAAACTTTGATACTCTGATGCACACCTGCTTTGTAGAGAATCTTCTCCTTGAAAAACTTGAAATGCAAGAAACAATTTCTTGCTCTTTTAAAGACTGTGAGCCATTTGAATGAAAAGTTCATCTAAAATGTACTTTTACTGATTACTTATCTAAGAAGTAATGGAAATAATTTACCAGTGACAAACTGTTCTGAAAAATTCTCAATAATCATTACACTCTAAAGCGTTATCACTTCAGTGCATTTTTCTCTTAGGTCTGCACACAAAAATGTATATAATCAAATGAAATTTTAAAATTATTTTGTTTAATCCATCTTAGTTTACCTATTCATCTTAATTTATTAGAAAAATGTACATCACTTGCAGAAGTCCTATGTGTGTGTGCAAAGGTTGAAGTTTGAAATGAGAATATCTATTATTCAGTCTAAATTGAATCACACATAGCATCAGCCTTGCTATATATCCCTAGATTTTTTCTTTCCATCTGGATG
Organism: Buceros rhinoceros silvestris; assembly: GCF_000710305.1. NCBI lineage: Eukaryota > Metazoa > Chordata > Aves > Bucerotiformes > Bucerotidae > Buceros > Buceros rhinoceros. The sequence continues at coordinate 17,588 of NW_010394645.1, forward strand.
TTTTAAAATGCCCCTTCACATTGAAGATCCAGTGGATGTACCTACTTCTAGAAATAAAATTTCAAAGTCAGTTGGGAATGAACCCAAATTCATGCCTGAACATCTGCAGGTTCCTGGAAAGAACTGTCTTGCCCTGGTGAGTGCCCCTCCTGAGCACCTCTTGGGGTGTAGGTAAACAGCCTCACACTCTCTGTCCCGTATAGGAAAGAAAAGTCTGCATAAGGGCTGGAAGAATTATATGCTACAGGAGTTCCTTCAGTCTGGGCATCCACCCTACCAGGACACTCTACCAGGCAGTCAGAAATGTGTATTTGGGCTGTCCTCTTGTCATGGCTTTAGGGACTTCATACTAGAGCAGTCTAATGTCCTGGTAACAGAACTGTCCTTGCTCTGGTTGCTGCAGCAAAAATGATTGAGAGTACCCTGTTCTGCTGGCTTTTACCTCAGACTGTGTGGGTAGTGGAGGTCGAGTCAGAATGGCTTTCAAAACTGAAAAATAAAAACTAGCTAATATGCTTAAAAGAAGGAAATCAACTGGAGAAGAGAAAATATTGCTTTTCTTCCATATGAGCTGTCACTCATTTACCAGAGTGGGCACTCACTTTTCAAAAGAATTTGTTATCACTTTGTACCCAGTTCAACGTTGTCTGTCACTGGGTGAAAGATACAAGCAGATGCAGATCTTCTGATTGTAAAGGTAAGTCACCTGCATAAACAGCTATAGTACTTGGCTTTGTTGGGTATGTCCATTAATCTTCTGTAGACAATAAAATTGAAACAGTAATCAGGTATTGTGTATTTATAATCCCACATACCTTAAAATGATTTCCAGTTTTTGGTTTTGTCATTGTTTAATTTAATAGCAGACATTAACATAAACAGACAGAAACTTATTCACAGGAACAGACATAACCCGTCAGTCACCCCCCAGATAATACACATTCAGCCATTTGCTCCTTCAGATCCTGTAAATCACGTATGTGAACTGTGTAGATTTTATTATTAGGCATAAACTGTTATATGATAGAATAGTATTAACAATGTTAATTCACTGGGTGTTTAGTCCAACCTTGCAACCTTGCCATCCATGTGCTGAGTTTATTTTAGCAAAATTATTTAGATACTGATTAGAAGACTTCTTAGAATCATAGAATTAATCATAGAATCATAGAGAGCTTTGGGTTTGAAGTGACATCCAAAGATCATGCAGTCAACTCTCCTGCAGTGAGAAGAGACATCATCGGCTAGATCAGGTTGCCCAGAGCTGCATCCAGCCTGACCTGGAATGTTTCCAGCGATGGGGCATCTACACCTCTCTGGGCAACCTGGGCCAGAGTTTTGCCATCCTCATCGGGAACATTTTCTTCCTTCTATCTAGTCTAAGTCTCCCCTCGTTTAATTTAAAATCATTACCCCTTTAAGAACAATCTTATAAGCCCCTCTTTTATGTACAATCATATCACTGCTTGTGGAAGGATTTTCTTAAGCAACAGAAGAATGAAGCCAAGAGAATACTAGAAATAGGAATAGGAGAGAGTGGCTTTGCAATAGTCCAGGCTCCCTTCATTTATTTGTGAGTCAGCTGATCCTTGCTTTATAGTAAAACATTCAGTCACCTCATCACCAAAGCTTTGCAAAGTCAGGTTTTATTTTGGTGTAAACAGTGATGTTATTGAGTAGCAGATAATCACTATGACTCCTGTGAAACCTGCAAGTCAGTCATTTCTCACAGGAACACTGATTGATGCTTTCTCTTTTCTGCATCCAGACAAAGTGGCCATCATTCTCCCTTGTATGCATACAGACACATACACTTATTTTTATGCTACATATCATTTAGAATTAGAGGACAACAACATTAAATTAAAATTTTAAAGAATTAGCTACAAATAAATAAAAGAATTCAGCATGGAAATAAGAGAAATGGCAGGTTTTGAGACAGTGTGAATAGACTGGTTTGGTGAAAGTGAGAGAGCTGACACTAGTACAGGTGACACTTTGGGCTGGAAGAGGATGAAGAAAGGTGGTTCTAGGCTGGGAATCGTGAAGGACATACAGGACAAAGCATGTCAGGCTTAAGATTTCAGGAGTGTAAGGGATGGTATCTCTGGAGAGCAAGAAACTGAATCATAGAGTGGCCTAGGTGGTAAGTATCCTATAGTATCACCCTGGCTTAGGCTGGTGTAAGGTCAAGCTGCTCAGGGCTTCCTTGGTCAGGAAGTACTGAATCTGGGCACTTCTAACCTGGGCCTGCTGAGACAAAGACATGAATTTACATGGAAGCGTCTTCTCCCCTGCAAGGGGATGTAATTCTCCCCTTACTCTTCAGCATCCCAACACGACAAGCGCTTAGCACCATTGTGCTCCTAGACTTGTGTTGTTTCTTCTGCTAGAAGAAATGACCACCCTTAGTTAGAATGTCATAATAGTTTTGCAATATGAAAAAAAACCCCTAAGATACCAAAATGATGAACTAGTCTTCACCAGTAAAATTTCTAATCTGCCGAAGAAAAAAATATTGAAACTCCTAAAGAGAATTGTGTTTTAATAAAGGGTCTGATTTAAATGTTTTTGAAAGCTGCTAAAATAGAGGTGATGAAGTGAGGTCATCATAGCTGTCAGGAGACTGAACTACAGCAAGGACCACCAGAGTGTATGAAATAGCAATCGACAGTGAAAGAGTCATGGCAAAGCTGACACATACACGATGCAAACAATGTACTGATTATCCCGGAAAGCTAAGAAAACACCTGCTTCTTGCTGAAGTCCACTATGTATCAGCATTACAGAAAAGAAAATATTTAAAAAGCTCTCCTCATCTACACATTTCTTTTATTTTATGATGCAAATCCCTATCGTTTTCACATAAGAAACTCGTACCACAAGGCGATTTTATACACACCTTTTTGCACACAGAATGATACAAATAAAGTTTATTTAAATTTACTATTCTGAGAAAAAGAGACTTTTAAAATTCTGTTTTCAATAAGCTCCTCTATATGGGACCATTTTAACTCTCTCCCCTTTTGGAGATAGAATGCTACCTTTAGCATAACTTGAATGAAGGATTTGCTTATGAATTATTCGCTTAAATGGCAAAGTTAGAAGAGAACAAAAAAAAGACGTTAAGGACATTTGCAGGCTGTATTTTGAGACTCATGCTTATCTCGAGTCATGCTTTTGTCCATGAATTGCCGTGCTGCTGGGAACTCCTTTAGAACACACATCGGTATCTCACAGGTGAATGAGGGTATCAGTGTCTGGTCAGTGTTCAAAAAGTGAAAATATTTTACTTTAACTTGCTCAAAGCAGAAAAATGTAGGGA
>NW_010394645.1:21026-23143 GCF_000710305.1 Buceros rhinoceros silvestris
AAGCTTGCTTGCATGAGTACAAACTAAAAATGCTTTTTGACCTTCAATACTACTATTTTTTTATAAGAGGCATTTTTAGGAACCTGTCTAGCCCAACCCTAGGGGGCTGATTTTATATTCTGATTTTGTATTCCTTTTCCTTTAACCTGATTGATAGTACATGTGAATTGGGCAGTCTCCGATATCTCTTTCTATTCAAATTGAGCCATTTGAAAGCCATCCAGATAAAGGTTCAATGTTTTACAGCCAGAGGGCTGCATTCTGCTCTGTTTGGGGGAAAAGGTAATTTGTGGATATGTGCATCTGTGATAGCACCTGTCAGTCATTTGTGACTATTCTCCTGAAAGCTGTTGTGAACATTTGATTATTACCTGCCACATCCAAAATGGAACCTCAGATACTACTCAAGAGGATCACAGGGTATGAGGTTGGGTTACTTCCTTACAATTTTTTTTTCAATAAAATTGTTTCTTAAAACCTGTTCATAAAAGTGTTTCATCAAAAATGTAAAAATTTTCAATTAATACTATTCATTAAAAGATTGTTTTAAATATGAATTTATAGATGCACTGAATTTTAGCTCTTCAATTTTAGTTTGTAGCCATGAAATTTGAAGACACACTCATTTTAAGAAAGGTGAAAAATAATCACTTAACTAGTGAACAATCTCAAATCACAGTGTTATTTAATAGCATTTTTGGCTTTTATTGTAAAAGTAATATGATGAAACCAAGGACCTTTAATTTGTAAATTTAATTAAGAAAGTGTTCTGGGTGTCTGTGCCCAGGAGCTGGCAGTGGGGGCTGCAGGGTGGCCTCTGTGAGGAGAGACTGGGACTGCCCCACACTGGCACAACTGGTTCTAGATGTCTCCAGCTGACTCACTGCAGGGCACAGCTGAGCTCATCAGCCAAGATGGTGGCACCTCTGTGATAACATGTTTAAGAAAGGGTAAAAAAGATCTGTGCAGCAACTCTGGGAGAGGAGTGAGGAAATGTGAAACAGTCATGGAGATATCAAGGTCAGAGAAGGAAGAGGCAAAGGTGTTTCTGGCTCTAGAACAGAGACTCCCCCACAGCCCATGGAGAAACCATGGTGGAGGAGGTTTATCCTGAAGAACTGCAGCTCATGGAAAGACCCGTGCTGGAAGAGGGGAAAAGGGGGAGATGGAAAAAGCCACAAAGAAGAGCTGTTATGGACTCACCATAACCCCCCAATTCCCATCTCTTTTGCACTGCTCAAGAGAGGAAGAGGTCAGGAATGGAGGGATGGAGTTAAGTCTGGGAAGAAGAGTCAGGGAGGAAAGTATTGTTCTAATTTTTATTTTTGTTTCTTGCTACCCAAATCTGTTCTAGTTGGCAACAAATTATTTTTCCTCCAGTCTTTATCTTGATCCGTTAGCTTTTAAATCTTTTTTTCACTCATTCCGTTGGTGAGGAAGAGTGAGAGAGCGTCTAGGTGGGCATCTGGCAGCCAGTCAATGTCAACCCACAGCAGGAAGTAATGTTTCCAAGTTTGTCTTCTAATGTTTCTGTACCTGTTGTGGTGTAACCCTGGTGTGCAGCTAAGCCTCGCACAGCCAAAAAACTGCTTGCTCAGTCTCCCCCGGTGGGATGGGGAAGAGGTAAAGGAAAAGCTGTGTGCACAAACAAAGCAAACCAAGGAATTAATTCACTGCTTCCCATTGGCAGGCAGGTGCTCAGCCATTTCCAGAAAAGCCAGGCTCCGTCAGGTATGACAGTTAGTTGGGGAAGACATCCCCCCCATTCCTCCTTCTTCCCCCATATTGCTGAGCATGATGTTGTATGGTATGGAGTATCCTATTGGTCAGATGGAGTCAGCTGTCCCAGCTGTGTCCCCTCACAACTTCTTGTTCACCTTCAGCCTACTCATTGGTTGGGTGGTGTGAGAAGCAGAAAAGGCCTTGACAGCATGTGATCATTGTTTAGCAATAACTAAAATATCTCCATTGGTGTGTTGTCAACACTGTTCTGCCCACAAATCTGACATCACCCTAGCTACTATGAAGAAAATTAACTCTATTCTAACCAAAACCAGTACAAGTGGGAATTCCAGTTTTGAAAACAAATTCGGAGCGGGGGTGGTGGGGGTGGGGGT